>NC_088877.1:7581334-7744655 GCF_032884065.1 Artemia franciscana
ATAGAGTAACGAAAAACCCGAGAAAAAAGATGTTCGGGAAGTACTACCAAAATTGTTTCATTGGGTTTTTAAAGTAGTACAAAAATTTTTCACGAAAGAGTTTGACAAAACTTGAGCTTACACAAAAACCCAACATATTTTAATTCAGAAGCATAAGAAGATGGTAAGAATTTTAATTACACATCTGAAATCAACATGAAAATCCAAATGAAAGACTGTAAAAAGTATTCAAATTCGAAAAATAAATATCTTGCTGACTTGCGCAACTCAACGGAATTTGGGCTTCAATTAACTTAGTCTTCGTTATCAAATTAGTTTTGGTCAACATATGTATTTTCGATTTCCCTTTTATTATTCACATGCGTAAATCAGACAAAATTACAGCAATATTTATAGCAATTTTTAAAATACTAGTGTATTTTTAGTTACCCGTGCAAGTTCTTATTTCGCACAATAGTGGTATTAGTGTTGTCATTATGTTTTAGATTAATTTCTCTCTTTTAGTGAGAAAATCTCTTTAAAAAGAAAAAATCTCTCTTTAAATGAGAAAATACCCCAGCTGTGATTTTAAGGAATTAATACTGCAGTAAGGATTAGCACATTGGTGCAGATTTCTAAAGCCAAAGCACTTTGATTGACTACGAAACTGGAATCTGTAAAACAGCTGAAAGAGATAACTTCCTAAGCTGGTAATTACAAACAAATTATTTGATAGTGTCGACAGTTTTAACTAAGCTAACTATTAAAAAAAAAAAGTGAAAACGAACCTCAGAAAGTTTGTCATCCTCTAAAGCTGCACGTCCAAGAACGGAGAGCACTTTAAACTGTCTTCGAATAGAAGAATCACGAAAATTTTTCCAAGCGAAAGAGGTTGCTAGCTTCCATACTTCTTTTTGAAATTTGGCGTATTCAAGTTGTGCCTCTTGCTAAAATGAAATGACAAACAACAAAATTGATTGTGGTTTTAAGAAATACTTGTGTTGATATGCGTGTACACGTGTTTCCAACGTGTACCTAATAGATGTTTGATCAGAGAATTGCTTCTTAATTGGAAGGGTTCAGGAGAGGTACCTATTAAAAAATGAAAAGTTTACAAAAAAATATTTAAATTTCTATAGGGCACACAAGCAGAAGGCCACCTTGCCCCCTTCTGCGCACGTGTTAGGATCCTAGTGCAAAACTCTAAAATATATATAAAGATATTGTGAGCTCAAGGGAGCGCACAGATATTGTCCATGCACAGTGAGTCACTAAAGAAAGAAACTTGTTTTTAAAGAAATATGTCGAATTAAAAAAATATTTAGGGTCTAATTTTTATGGGCATTTTTTGACAAGCCGTCGGCTGCGTAAATATGAAAGGCTCTGTGTTCTCTTTAATGCTCACTCTGTGTTCTATTTAATTCTCTTTAATGCTGAACTGGTATTAAGAGTCAAACCATCAAGCTTGGTTGACATCCACTTTCTGTATCTAATTTGTGTCTAAAAATTTAAAATTTTCTGGACAAACATGTATAGCTCTTTTGACTTAGTTGGAAGTAGGTGCCTTCGATTGTAAATTGCTTTTTTTTTTACCATCAATGTCTGAAAAGCTTCCTTGGTTAATTCAATGATCTTTAATAAAAGTCGAAAACTGAAAATTTTTCAATTTTTATGCTTCTTTTTAAAATTCATGTCATGTAACCTACAGTATTTGGAGTTGCCATAGCCGTTTCTGAAGTGTTGTAAGCCAGATAATGGTATACTTTAACTAATTGCGATGGCCCTCCCTTCTATATTAATTATACAGACGGGGAAAAATAATAAAATGCGTATGTGGGGCTAATTGACTGTTGCTCTACTCGTGTCTTATTGTTTGCTTGATAAGTTATTCACGTGAACACATGCACAAGTAAATCCTTAATTCACCCAAAAGTGAAATAAGAAACAAAATTGACCATATTTTAGCAGCAAATCGAAGGCCACCCTACTTAGGGTGCCCAATGACCTTTTTCAGTAGTGATTATTGTTTTGAATACCAATTTCCCATTTTTAAGCACGAGCAGAAACTAAAAACTGTAATTTGTCCCAAACGGTCAGTGAAATCCATAATGTGAGGAAACTGTAGAGCGCAAATGGACTGCAAAAGTTTATCAAACAACAGTTTGTCAAACAATCGACCAGTGTTTCAAACGGTTCGTGGTAACGAACTGCAGTAAGGAGCGACCCGGCCCAATAGTAACCAAAACTAAAAAAATGGAATAGGATAGGATTGCACAGTTCCTGTTAAGCTTTGGATAGGATGCACAGTTCCTATTAAGCTTCTGAAGTTCTTTGTAAAAGGCAAACTCAGAAATTTCACCTAAATTATTAGTCTCTGCTTCAGTAATGAGAGATTTGATTTCGTAACTGGTGATTGACGGAAAGGTGGTACAGATGCCAACAAAAAATGAGTTCTCTTTAGTAGCCATCCTGTTTCAATACCTTTATGTTACTGGGTTTCGTTTTACCAGAAAATATTTTTACTGACATTGTGTCAATTGTGTCAATGGCAATTTGTGTGGATCTGTCGTATGTAGGGCGTAATATTGTCCTTCACATATTGTCTCTTTTTCGCTTGTACAGTTAGACAATCTGGTTCCGTAACTTGGCTAAAACTAGTGAATCACCATTGTTGTGAAGGGAGCTGTGAGAATTAATTCGGTCCTTGAGGTCGATTGTGATCCATGGTTTGTCAGTATCGTAACCGATAATGACTTTAGTCGGGAAACGAGCATAGACCTTCTCCTGAAGTAGGCTATAAGCTTACTGATTTTGACGTTTATGTCCAGCTCGGATATCAGACATAGTTGGACATTTCATAGTTGCCGATCCATCGGCCGAACGTAGAAAACAAATCTCTTATTCGTGGTCGTGTGATCACTGAATTTGCTTCCCTTAAAATTATGAAATGATTGCAATCTGGAGGGGTCCTAAGGACCGCGGTGCATTATAGATGTCAGTAAGGCTCGATAAGATCAAGTCAAGTATGGTTCCACTCTGATAAGTCGGTATTGCGACAGCTTGCCGCAAACCCAAAACACTGGAAATAAACTAGCCCACTGTTTCACATGTGGGCTAGTTTGATTAAATTTTTATCAGCACTGTTCACATAAAAAAAATTCTTATTTCACAAAATTTATCCATTTATTTAGGAAAGAAGGATTAAAGTTAAAAGTGGAAAAAATGAATTAAGGTGATGATAAAGAAATGCAAGACCAAATATCAACCGATTTGTTGTTTCATTTCAAATCAACCCAAAAAAAGAAGAACCGAAAGAATGTAAGATCTTAGGCTTCGGTTTTTTTCTTAAATTTTAGTTCTCAGGGTTAAATGCAGAAGAACGCCAAACTCAGCTTCAATGCCAACCACTTCCATCAGTTGACTACAAAGAACCACCTACGCTAGAAAAAAGGCTGGTATACCCTTTCAGTATATAGAGATGACTATGACTAGAAAAAAAAAGATTGCGAGAAGGATAGTTTTTAAATTGGTAATGGTGTCATAAAAACGGTTCCACATCATAGGCAGCGCAATAGCGCTGCCTAAGTAAAGAACGATATCGGCAAAATGTATTATTTTTTTTTTGTTCTAGACCAGGGCAGTTCGTATAAAAGGAGCTGTAGTAGAAACTTCGAATGGGCTCATTTGATTAGAATTTAAAGGGTTAGTGCTTTTTTGCAGTTGAAAGGGTTTGGAGGGCTACCAGCACCCTCCAACTCCTCCCGCCATACCCAAAATTTTTCCTAAGACATCCAACTAACATTTCTAGATAGCCATTTTGTTCAACGTACAATAAAGCTCTGGAAACTATATTTTTGAGGATGACCATCCCTTATCCCCACAACCCTCAGGATATGAGTTAGTAAGGCCCAGGGTCATGGGAGCATTTAAGGTTCCTATAGAAAGATTGGTCGTGTAAATTTCAGAGGTGGCTAATTGGATTGGCAATTAGGCGTTCTAATGCCCGTTTTAGGAGTAACGGAGACCGGAGGGAAGCACCCCCTCCCACTCCACAAAAACACGTCATAATTTTCCGAAACGCATTAAATGGAAATTTCGAGATAGCATTTTTATTCAAAATAATACAAAGATCATAATGCAAGGCTTTAGGGGTTGAAACATGGCTTGAGGGGTCGTAAACAATGCCCCAGAGGCAATTAAGATTTTTATGGAAGGGATGGTTGGTGGAAAATTGGAAATTATAGTTCCCTTTTAAGAGTCAAAAGTCATCGAGGGCAACTAGCCATCCCCCCTTTCGAACTAGGCTACCCCTCTTTGACCGAATGCATCTTATTGAAATTTTGAGATAGCTAATTTGTTCAAAAGAGTCCAAAGAGTATATAACAATGCCTCTAAGGTTGGCATAACCCCCCTGAGACATGTGGCAAGATTTGTAAGTTATGCCATGGGGCCATATGAGGTTCTTGAGGAAAAGTGGTCGCATTAACTTCATCTGAGGTTCATTTGATTTCAAATCGTAAGTAATACTGCCCTATGTATGAATCAAAAGTGATTTGAGAGCAACCAGCCTCCCCCTCCTCCGTGCCTATCATTCTGCCGAACACGCCCAATCAAAATTTTGAGGTAGCAATTTTATCCTCGGTAGTAGAAGGGTCCAGATATTATGTCATTGAGGATGACAACCACCCCACGGCCCTCAGGGCAACGGTTGTAAGTTGTTCTCTGGGAGTATGTAAGGTTTTTATTGAAAGAATTGTCGATTATACTTCAGAGAGGTTTCAATGAAAAGGTAATCAGTAGTTTTGAACACTTTTTGAGAGTCAAAGAAATTAGAGGGCAGTTACCCCTCCCCCTTTGTCATTTTTTCCTGAAATTCAGACAATAGAATTTTTTACATAGACATTTTATTAAAAATAGTCCAAAGATCATACAACAAGGCGTCTGAGGTTGTTACAATCCACCAAAGCCTGGGGACAACCGTTGTAAGTTACGCCCCTTTGGCATTTAAGGTTTTTATGGAAGGGATGATTGTATAAACTTTAGAGGGGGGTCATTGAAAATTGCAAATTCTAGTTTTCCTTTTAGAGTCAAGAGCGATAGAAGTCAACTAACATCCCCCCTAAATACCGCTCTTTCATGAAACGTATCTGATTAAAATTGTGACATATCCATTTAAAAATAAAATAGTCCGAAGAACGTTTAACAATGCCTCCAGGGTTGACATAACCTTCAAGAGCCTTGGGGCAAGGTTTGTGAGTTATGCCCTGGGGGCATAAAAGGTTTTCATAAAATGGTTTGTCGTACAAACTTTATATGGGGCTCATCTGATTTAAAATTGGAAGTTATAGGGCCCTTTTTAAGATTCAAACCTGAATCGAGAGCAATCAGCCCCCCATGCCCATAGTTTCCCAAAAACAAACATCCAAACAAAGTTTTGAGACAACTATTTTTTCAGCATTGTTTAAATGTTCAGTTAATATGTGTTTGGGGATGTCAACCCCCTTCCCCCGAGGCGTCAGGGTAAAGTCTGTAGGCTAGGTAATTTGTCCATTGTTTACATGGTATATGTTATTGAGAAAGGCTATGCATGTTATACTACTACTTTCCCAAAGTACGGAGGGCTTCAAGGCGAGTCTTTCAAGGAATTTTGAGGGGTTTGTTGAACTAAGTCAAAACACGTTATGTGTATATGGGTTGTCAAAGATAATTTTGAAGACCCCACTGCCTTTCCAAGACGATATATAAAATTTCAAACGAGGATAAATCCTTTTAATAAACAGTGATATTTTTTCAAAAAAAAGTAGATATTTCGGTTACATATGCAGTGACTGTCATCAGTAGTAATACTGTTGACGGTCACTGCATATGTAACCGAAATATAATTTTGTTTGTGAAAATTTATCACTGTCTATTAAAAGGATTTGTCCTCATTTGAACTTTTATTTATGAGTTGTCAAAAGGACGTAACTCAGGAACTGAGCATATTAATTTGGAACTTTCAGGAAATAGAAATGGAGTTTATAAATTGACCAAAAAGATAAAATTTGTATGTTACTACTACTACAAATATCGCTGCTTTTATTGCTACCACAAATACTACAACCACTATTATCACTAAAACTACTACTTCTGTAGCGGGTACTACTAAAGCTGAGGATATTGAAATAAAAATATGAAAAAAACGTTGAGGGGAATCAGCTAAATTTTTAGAACGGGTTATCATATTGAGAGGAGACTTCAGGGGGTACAATGAGTGGGTTATTCAGTTGACCAAAAGGCAAAATACACCTGCTACTGCTGCTGTTAATGCTGCTGCTACTACTGTTACTACTACTGATAATAAAACATCATTACTGCTTCTACTGTTCCTACTACTACTAATACTACTATGATAGTAGTACAATTCAGACTAAGCATGCTAAGTTTAAAATTTGACAAAATATTGAAGGGGAGTTTGAACAAAATTAAAACACACTATGCGCATGCAGATTGTCAAAAAGAGTGTATCTCAAGAATAGATTCGGTATTAAGTTGGAACTTTTAGGTAGTAATCGAAGGGGAAGATCATTGACAAAGAGGTAATATATGCATGTTACTACTAACACTACTACCTATGCTACTTATACTAATACTATTACTGCTACAAAACTACGCCAATTACTAATTTAACTTCAATAGCTTCTAAGGCTTGGAACATTAAGATGAAAAGGGAGTCAAAAGGGAGTCAAATGCTCAAATCAGCAATATTTTTGGAACGGCCTACCATGCCAAGGTGAAACTTCCGGGACATCATGAAAGGGATGTTCAACTGATCAAAAGGCAAGATTTTTTTTTCCAACTACCACTGCAACTGCTTTGATACTTGCACTATCAAGGCTAAGACTATAAATGTAAAATTTGAGAGAATATTCATGGCAAATTGGAACTAACAAAAGACACTATTTGCACTTAGACCGTTAAAAGAGCGCATCTTAAGGATCGATTTGTGTATTAAGTTGGGACGTCGGTTGTTCAAACAGAAATTGAATAACAACTAAAGATGATATGTGCAAGCTACTACTGATATGCCTGTATTAAAAGAGCATATAAACAATATTATAAGCAGCGATGCTCTATTATAACTAGTAATATAATTGATATTTTCAAGGTGCTTATTTAATTGGAAATTAAAAGTTTTAGTGCCCCTTTTAAGAGTCAAAAGTGATTTAAATAGCGACGAAGAACACACTGCCTTTCCATCACAAACATCAAAAACAAGAAGAACAGTAGGGAATTCTTTTTAAAAGACTGCGGAAATCTATCTTGAAGGAATATTTCGGCCCTCTGTTCAAGGGCAATCCTCAAAAAAACATAAATATATAACAGAAGAAAAATTTACAACAATGTAAGATCAGTAAAACTAAAATGAAACTTTTTTAAAAACAGTCCCAGCATCCTTACTTCAGCGAAGTTCACCAGGAGTCCTGGTCCAAGCCATAAATCCAATCTAACACCAAATATGGATGCTTACTCTTCAAAAGGGCCTCCAGAACCATAATGATACCATTCCAGAGAATCAAAATTAGGGTATCAAGGGTAATTCTCAGCACCGATCGTGTGCATTTACAACCTCCAAGTGAGAGAGTCGATGCAACATCAGCGGTTGGGTTCGACCAGTACGTCTAGCACCCTCCTTTTGGCCAGATAATTATGCATATACCAAAGTTTGCCAACCCAAAACGTCAAACACATAAAGTCAATGCATGGGCATATAACCAACAAAAGGAGATGATTTCACACTGATATAGATCCCTTTTACCTCCATCCCATAAAAATGATGGAAATTCGCCTCTGGAGGGGGTGTATCCTGTACAAAACCATATGTTAGTTTTTTTGAAAGGAAGTTCAACAGACACAATTCTAGGGGGGGAACCATGTAAACGGCTGACTAGTGGTATATCAGTTACTAAGTCTTAGTAGTGTTTCGTTATAAAAATCATCATAAAAAACGAGATGAAGGTATTCTTGCCAGTGGTTAGTCCCAGGTACATTGTCATTGCAACTGGAGCTAGGTTTTGATTAAATAAAAAAAACGAGTTTTTTTAACTGAAAGTAAGGAGCGACATTAAAACTTAAAACGCACAGAAATTACTTCGTATATGAAAGAGGCTGCTTCCTCATCAACGCCCCGCTCTTTACGCTAAAGTTTGACTCTTTCTCTCAATTCTTCTTTTTAAAACAGTAAAAAATTTTAGCGTAAAGAGCGGGGCGTTGATGAGGTTTTAATGTCGCTCCTTACTTCCAGTTAAAAAAACTCGTTTTTTTTTATTTAATTTCTGAATGTTTTTGAATCAATGCATGTTTTGATTTTGGCTCTCCGCAGAGGAATAATCAAAACGAAATTTTGCATATTTTTTTTTGGGGGGGGCTAAATGGCTTTCTCATAATTTTGATCGAATGATTTTGAGAAAAAAGAGCGGGGGCGAAGCCTAGTTGCCCTCCGATTTTTTGGTTAATTAAAAAGGCAACTAGAACTTTTAATTTTTTACGAATCTTTTTATTGGTAAAAGATTTACGTAACTTATAAATTAGCTTACGTCAAGAACTTTTGTATTCTCATGTTTTTATTACATATATGAGGGGATTCGCCCCATCGTCAGTACCTCGCTCTTTACACTAAAGCTTAAATTTTATCCCAATTCATTAAGAATGACCCCTGAATCACAAAAGCCGTAAAATAAATAGTTGAAATTACTAAAAATACTTTAGCGTAAATAGCTAGGTATCATAAGGAGGTGAGCCCCTTACATGGGTAATAATTTCTGTTTGTTTTAAGTTTTATTGCTGTTCCTTACATCCAGGTGAAAAAGCTTTTTCACATTTATTTTTTAATTTTTTTTTAAATAATGCTAGTAAATCCTACTCTCCCTTCATGGAAGTTTTCTTTTCCCATGACAAATTCTCGATGGAAAGTTCCCCCAGCGTATCCCCCTCTTCTCAACCCCTCCCCCCAACCAAAAAAATCCTCCTGAAAACGCCTGTATACTTCCCAATAATCATTACTATATGTAAGCACAGGTCAAAGTTTGTAACTTGTTGCCCCTCCCACGGGGACTGTGGGGGAGTAAGTCGTCCCCAAAGACATAGTTATAAGGTTTTTCGACTACGCTGAATAAAATGGCTATCTCAGAATTTTGATCTGTTGACTTTGGGAAAATAATTAGCGTGGGAGGGGGCCTAGGTGCCCTCCAATTTTTTTGGTCACTTAAAAAGGGCACTAGAACTTTTCATTTCCGTTAGAATGAGCTCTCTTGCAACATTCTAGGACAACTGGGTCGATACGATCACCCCTGGGAAAAAAAACAACAAAAAAAAAAAAAAACAAATAAACACGCATCCGTGATCTGCCTTCTGGCAAAAAATGCAAAATTCCAGATTTTTGTAGATAGGAGCTTGAAACTTCTACAGTAGGGTTCTCTGATACGCCGAATCTGATGGTGTGATTTTTGTTAAGATTCTATGACTTTTAGGGGGTGTTTCCCCCTATTTTCTAAAATAACGCAAATTTTCTCAGGCTCGTAACTTTTGATGGGTATGACTAAACTTGATGAAACTTATATATTTAAAACCAGCATTAAAATGCGATTCTTTTGATATAGCTATTGGTATCAAAATTCCATTTTTTAGAGTTTTGGTTACTATTGAGCCGGGTCGCTCCTTACTACAGTTCGTTACCACGAACTGTTTGATTATAAATCTCAAAAAAGAAAATTAAAACATACAAACCACTAACCATTCTTACGGTTTAAAAAAATGTATACCTTAAACGTATATAGGAAGGGGTATGGTTGGCAAGTTATGAACTTTGCCCATTGTTCACATATAGCATTGGTTATTGGGAAGTATACAGACGTTTTCAAGGGGATTGTTTCTGGTTATGGGCAGATTGAGGGAGGAGGTTACGTGGGTGGATCTTCCCATGGAGGAATCTTTCATGAGAAAAAGGATTTTCTCTAAAGAAGGTGCCGGATTTCCCAGCATTACTTAAAAAAACGATCAGAAATCAAATAATGAAAACAAATCTTTTTAACCGAAAGTAAAGAGCAACATTCAAACTTAAAACGAGCAGAACTTATTATGTATATAAGGGGGTTTGCCCCTAGTCAATACCTCACTCTTTACGCTAAAGTTTTTTCTTAGCACTTTCAAAAGAGCTATTTATTCTAATTAAACGGTCTTTGTAATTTAGGGGTCATTCTCAAAGAATTGGAACAAAATTCGAACTTTAGCGTAAAGAGCGAGGTGTTGACTAGTGGGCGAACTCCATCGTATACGTAATAAAGCTAGGTGTATATAATCAAACAGTTCGTGGTAACGAACTGTAGTAAGGAGCGACCCGGCTCAATAGTAACCAAAACTCTAAAGAATTGAATTTTGATATCAATAGCTACATCAAAAGAATCGCATTTTAATGCTGATTTTAAATATATAAATTTCATCAAGTTTAGTTCTACCCATCAAAAGTTACGAGCGTGAGAAAATTTGCCTTACTTATGAAAATAGGGGGAAACACCCCCTAAAAGTCGTAGGATCTTACCGAAAATGACACCATCAGATTCAGCGTATTAGAGAACCCTACTGTAGGTTTCAAGCTCCTATCTACAAAAATGTGGAATTTTGTATTGTTTGCCAGAAGACAAATCACGGGTGCGTGTTTATTTGTTTGTTTTTTTTTTATTTTTTTTTTCCCAGGGGTCATCGTATCGACCAAGTGGTCCTAGAATGTCGCAAGAGGGCTCATTCTAACGGAAATGAAAAGTTCTAGTGCCCTTTTTAAGCGACCAAAAAATTTGGAGGGCATCTAGGCCCCCTCCCACGCTCATTTTTTTCCCAAAGTCAACGGATCAAAATTTTGAGATTGCCATTTTGTTCAGCATAGTTGAAAACCATAATAACTATGTCTTTGGGGATGACTTACTCCCCCACAATCCCTGGGGGAGGGGCTGCAAGTTAAAAACTTTACGCTAAAGTTTGACTTTTTGCCACAATTCTACTTTTAAAAACAATTAAAAGCTTTAGCGTAAAGAGCGAGGGATTGCGGAGGGGACAACCCATTTCATATACGGAGTAATTTCTGTTCGTTTTAAGTTTTAATGTCGCTCCTTACTTTCAGCTAAAAAAATTAGTTTTTTTTTATTTAATAACAGATAAAAGAGGATTCGTCTCCTGGACGTGACATTGTAGTTTTAAGAAAATCAAGTGTACCTTTGCTGTTTTGTATCTCTGGGATACTTTGCATACAAGACGGAAAAAAAGAAAAACTAAATACCCCTTCGTTTAGTTTTGGTGAAATAAGTTAGTTTTTAACAATTGACACAAAAGTACCATTTGTTATACCCTATTTCTCACCCGGTAAAAATTCATATGAGTCTTCATGGTGACTGTCAACCTCAACAAGGGATTTTTTTTAAAGAATTTTCATGGGTTATCAATTTTGGTATAGAATCAGTGAATGGAAAGAGCGGTTGTGACTAATTGGCTGGGAATAAATGATTGCTGGGATTTTGATTGCTTTATGGGCCTGTATAATAAAAGAGAAATTAGAATAATCCGTTTAGGCCGCAACCATGTTTGAAAGGGCAGATCAGAAGTATCAAATACTGTTTAAACTGCCTTCCAGCTTCGTAAGTCCTTCTCCTACATTGTTTTCTATACAAATATGAGGTACACGAACAATGGCGCGTCGAGGATTTTGTTCGGAGGGAGGGGGGTTTCAAAAACTTTAAAATTACATCAAAATTTATTTATATACATTTTCTTAGATTTTTATGAGTCGGGCGAAAATATAGGGAAGGGTTCAAACCCTGTAGCCCCCCTGGATACGGCAGTTTCTACTAATAATTAAATAATATCAAACTATTATTATATCAGGGAGACCAGAATACCCTTTTTAGGGGGGGGGGGGTGAGGTTAGCCCGAAATATATAATGATAAATATAATGATAAAAATTAGCGCCTCAGAGTAAAGAGGTTATGACCAGCGTATTTTTTAGCATATAAGTTTATTTTTCAGCAATGGAAACATTATGATGAAATTTAGAGCTTGAGAGTAATGAGCGAGGGTTTGAACTGCAGCCCTCTTATTTTGGAAAACTTAATTTTTATTTTGAAAAGCAAACTCACTTAAATTAGTCCATTTTCTCAAAGTAAAGATACATACATTCGGTATTTAGTATAACGAAGCTGATAGCCCACTCACAATATTAAGGATAGCCAATAATTTTTCGTTCAAAATGAACGTAAACATAAGAAAACAGTGTTATAGAAATAAAAGTAAAAAGTGACATTAAAAGAAAAGTATCATTCATGTACACTACCCTGCACATGAGGGGGGTTCGTTATTCCACCTCTCAAATTCTCGTCCTTAGTCTTATTCCCGCTTGCGTTCTTTGACTTATCCTCACCAGTACTCAAAGAACGTTTTCTCTAAAAAAAAATAGCAGTGTGAAGTTCTATTTCTTTTTTTCTTTCTGTTTTGGCGTCAAGTATGAAAGAGCTTGTGTATGATAACTGGTAATCAAGACACTGCAACAAACAATTCGCTTCTATTTCGCACTCTAAATGCTTTCAGTAAAGCTTAAGCCAAACTTTAGCCTAAGGGGGGGGGGGCTGATGGGTGGTAATGTTTGCTTTTTTCACCTTAAGAACATATTTCTGAAATATTTTATCAACTTAAAATCATAATTGATTGTCGTTATCCCAGCAGTTTGATGATCAGTTAACGGGCATGACGTTTATAACATCCATGAAAAAGTATCATTTCTAGCATTTTATGTTTAGATTTTAAGTTTATTTTAGTATTTTTAGTATTAAATGTTTAATGTCAAAATTTCAATTTTGAAATCAATTTTGCACTTCTAAAGGATTAATGTGATTTATCCCTAATCTCTTTGAGAAATTTTTATTTCTGTATGGTGATATTTATACTGACAGTGATATGCTTCAGGAGCGAGGGCATAATGCATGGGGGGAGGGGCTGCGATATCGGTATATTCAACTGAAGTTCTTAAAATTCTAACACAATGTGCCAAATTCTACCGCAACTCGGCCGAATCTGTAGTTTCAAAACAAGTACAATTTCACAATATTTTTTAGTAAAATTCCCATTTTAGAAGGTGAAATATTTTAAATAATGTCAATGAAGTTAGTAAATTGAGTGATCACTATTATAGAAATTAGTTATTTTGAGATCAATTCAGCATTCTTACTCGGATAAAAGCTTTAAAACACCTTTTTACTATGATTTTTATGCTCCAAATTTAACCACATGAATAAAAATGCACCACGAACCATATGTTGCAAGCTCCTTTAAATCGGCCATGCTTATACCCCGTAAGCATTACAACCTATTTTTGGAAAGTGAATAACACACGCGAAGTGGATCAGTAATTACCATTTGCTGCCTGTTAACATCTGTGATATTAGTATTGTAGTTCCACTGCGATGACATGACAAAGTTGCACACGACAGAGGCTTTTTTGTCGTAGTCAACAAGAAACCGAAGAGCTGCTGCTTCATCTGTATTGTTACCCTGGAATCGAAAAAAAAAAATCATTGACTTTCATGAAACTTTTGTTATTGATAATAAGACATTTATTTGCAACGTAAATGAGGGAAAATTAAATAGGGGGTTCCCCCTTAAAATCTGCTCTTCAATTCATTTATTTGTCTCAACATGTGTCTTTTTTCACCCTGTTCTATCTATTTTCAGATCGATGTTACAATTTTTTATAGCAAAATGGAAATTAAATTCTTATTTGTGTCTCTATCACTTTTTTTATTATTACATTTGACACGATTAATAAAGAGTAAAACACATTGTTAATTGTAATTTAAGTAAGATGGAAGTGTTATCTATTTTTATAACTTTTTATGATTTTACCCATAAGTTTTGGATATTTCCACCATCCAATTTTTTTGCAAAGGACGCGATTTTTTTTAATATAAAATTGCTTAGCTGATGCATAGTCATGGGCTCCATCAGAATTATTATCAGAAAATAGTAAGGGGCCATGTCACTAAATAATTTTCTGAGAATAACAAAGATTAAAAGGGTTTACTACAGGAGAAGTAATTCTTAAAAATTGGTAATTTCATTTTTGAAAGTCAAGGTGGAAGGGATGGGGGAAAGAAAGACGGCCCTTTTGTGCACAAGCCTATTGCTTAAGAGCGCAAACGCTTATGCTAAGGGCACGCTAAGCTATAGCGTACAATCTTGCAACACGCCAAAATAAGGAAAACTTTGACTGTTCTCGTTGAATAGACAGATTAATTATAAATTTACTAGCAGCAGCACGACAGATGGTACCCTATGCGCCACAGATGGCACTGGAGTGGCTAAGGTCTATGGTAAGGCAAGCACCTGTCGAGTACCAGACTTAATAAAAACGTAATGTATACTTTTTTGTAAGGACTAAAGAGTAAAGGGTAATATGTTAGGATCTTCAGCGTTTTACTGATACACCTTCATTGGAGCCATATTGCATAGCTTCTAAAATGCCTTCTAAAATCTAAATATAATCCAAGATTATACATTTGAAAAGAAGGGATATCCCCCCCCCCTTCTAAAAAGTTCAGAATTTTATAACTGGGAACTCCATATTTTATGGTTCCAGACATATTTCCCACTATACACCTCCTTCAATTTTATTTGTGTGCCTATGGATAAAGATATTTTTTTGAATTTCAACGATTTCAACTTAGCTGATTAAAACCATTTGTTTGCCCGTAACTATTTTGATTACACAGCCCTAAATACGGGTACACAAACAAAAATAGAAAACCAAAAGAGCTCAGGCTATGACTATTTTCCTTTATTCATACCATTCTTTCCTTCTAAATATTAAAGATCTAAAATATCGTAACTACAGTTTACAAACAAATAAATTTTCAAATGGGGCTACGTCCATTTGTTTAGACAGTGAAAAAAAAAATGTACGAAATTTCAGATATTTCGATCACATATACAGCGATTGTCATAAGTAGAAATAAAAATAAGGCTTATGTTATCCCTCCAGGAAACAGGTGGTGTTAAGAGGGTGTTAATCAATTAATAATTGTTTTTCTTTGTCAATTCGCATGACGAATCTCAGCGTGGAATTGGCGTTTTATTTCATTCTTTAATTTTGCCCAAAAATAAAACAAATTTCCAATGAAGGCGGCAATGCCTTCCGTGTCATGTATTTGCAAACGAAATGCCGAGTTCATAGTTGTTTGGTTGGTTGGTATTATTTCCCCCTATATTTTACGTAACACCTTAAATTAAGCATTCTTTTCTTAGACCACACTGCCGTTCTATGACAATCAAATAAATTTTCAAATGGGGATAAATACATTTATTTAGACAGTGAAAAAAAAAACAGATACAAAAGTCCAGATATTCCGGTCACATATACAGCGACCGTCATCAGTAGAATTACTAAAACATTATGATTGAAACGAACACTTACACAAAAGAAAATCAATAACTTTTCGGGTCAGTCACAAAATAATGAACTTCCGGATTTTCACAAAATTATTTTCAGGGAGAGTTCAGTAGCAAAGTTCAATCAAAGTATTGATGTAAAGTTCCTTCTTCAATCTTGCCCAAAAGTAAAACACATTTCCAATGAACTAAACTAAGAAGAATAAACCAATATTATATTTTTGGTTTACTTTTAAAAGCTTTTAAAATCTGTTGGAATCAATTCAAGCTATGTATTTAGATTTAAGTAAACGATACTAAACTCGATTCTCTTAAGTTGTTTGATTGAGTGGTAGTACATTTGCACAAAGGATTTTTTAGCCTGTAGAGGTGTGAGAAGGTGGTGGCCCAACTCTTACTTGTGTTCATTTATGTATGTTTTAATTTTACTTAATATAGAATACGCCTATGCCTATTGGCTTCTGCTCATTAGAGATTTAATATCGTTCTTCATTTTTCAAAAAAAATCTCTTTCAAATAATTGCTAATTTAATTATGAGTATTTGTAATGGGCAACTGAGGAATTCTTATGCCGATGCTATTCTACACTATAAATAATTGTACTCTTTGGCCAGAAAATTCTCTTCTGTAAAAAAAATTTTTTAACGAAAAGTAAGGAGCGACATTAAAACTTAAAACGAACAGAAATTACTTCGTAAATGAAAGGGGCTGCTTCCTCATCAACGCCCCGCTCTTTACGCTAAAGTTTGACTCTTTCCCTTAGCTCTGCTTTTTAAAATAGTAAAAAAATTAAGCGTAAAGAGCCAATATTTTCCGGTCACTTAAAAAGGGCACTAGAACTTTTTATTTCCGATTATAATGAGCCCTCTTGCAAGATTCTAGGACCACTGGGTCGATACGATCAACCCTGGGGAAAAAAACAAACAAATAAACACGCATTCGCGATCTGCCTTCTGGTAAAAAAAAATACAAAATTCTCTGATGCGCTGAATGTGAATTTCGTTAAGATTATATGACTTTTAAGGGCTGTTTCCCCTATTTTCCAAAATAAAGCAAATTTTTTCAGGCTCGTAACTTTTGATTGGTAAGACTAAACTTGATTAAACTTATATGTTTAAAATCAGCATTAAAATACAATTCTTTTGATGTAGCTATTGATATCAAAATCCCATTTTTTAGAGTTTTGGTTACTATTGAGCGGGGTCGCTCCTTACTACAGTTCGTTACCACGAACTGTTTGATTGACTCTGGATACGGGATATGAGTATTTTAGGATACACGAGTATTTTATTAATTCATATCACGACATTGGATGCCTTGACATAAGTGTAATTGCAAGTTCATGCAGTATTTTCGGTTTTGGCTTTTTCAGAAAGTACTAACTATGAATGATTTTTTTGTGAAGTTTTTCACATTATGGTCCTCGAATTCTTCATATAGAGATACAGATTTTAGTTTATGCTGCGGGTTCGTTTCGGTTTTGTATTGTCAGACACATTTGTCGATACATACTTTTTAATTGTGAACAGTGTAAACTGTTTTACAGTCAGTATTTCTGGAATGATGCGTTCTTCTTGAAATAAAAATGTCATTCCAACGTCATAGGCACAAGAGCATAGAAAGCATGAATATAACTTCTGGGAAACGAAACTAGGATACGGTTGGAGCCACTAATCTAAATCCATCAAACGTGTTGAGACATGACAAGATTCTTCAAAAAAAAAATTTAAACGATGTCTTTATTCCAAATTTTATTAGCGTTGTTATTTATATGTAAATAACTTTTACAGTTTCTTAATACTTAGGTTGTCCAAAATCTTGATAAACGGTTTTTTTTTCATGAACGCCTATAAATTTAAGCGAAAACAGCACAAAATGAATCCCAAACCAAGGACGGATACCCTCTTTGCAACATATAGATTTGTCCAAATTAAAGTAAAAACTTCATATAGTCAAACATCACTCAAGGAAAGGGAGGGAAATCCCTCAAATCCTCTACTAAATCACGACTGCAATTTAAGATTTATAAACATAGTTGTCGAGGTTATATCTTCATCTTTTGCCATCAGACGTCGTTTAAATCCATCTCAAAACCTAAGGTGGAGATTTATTTGCTTTCACTTTTTTCAGGAAAGAATATTACCCCCTCCCCCCAATTCCTAGCTAGAGAGGATCAGCATCAAGTCCATCATGATCTATAATAATAGAACGGTCAGATCTTCCTCTTTTTTTTTGCTTTTTTTCGTTTCATGTGTAATCGTGTAGTTTATCGCCTATGTCTTGGATATTCAGCAGAGTTGGCTCCAGTTTAATGGTTTCTCAACCCCCCCTCTCATTTCACTAATTCCTAGGCATAGAACTAAGCGGTATCCTTAGGTTCACTGATTTTTTGGCTAACATTATTTTTTGTACTTGTTTCTCACTAAAAGTTGGTCGGTTATGCCATATAATGCCATTAAAAAAAGACAAACTTTAGCACATAGCCTAGGGTTATATCAAGATGTTATGGGGGAGGGGCTAGGATGAATAGAAACTGGAAGTAACTAAAAAATCAAACAAATAGAAATTCTCTGAATATAATGGTGCTATACTTTTGTTACTGGAATATTTAGTTGAGAAGTAGGGATAAACTGCACTGTTACCATTTTATTTAACTTTTGTTGTTCAGAAAAACTCGTACACAGCTTTTATATTGGATCAGGCCACTGACAAAGTCTGGGCTTCGACAATTCTCTCATTGACCTATAAATTCCCCTCAATGGTGCTAAGCTCCTTATCTATTCTAATCTCCATATACCACCTGCCTTAATCTTGCCGACCCCATGCCTCCAACGGACTCACACACTGCATCTTACCTGTAAATACTTATGATTTAAGCTTCGATGTCTTCCTTGCCCATCTTTTGGATATCCAAGAAACAAAAAAGTAACCAAAATAATTGTACCCGACAACTTCATTATTGAACAACTGGACACTCGCAAAGATCAGAAGACCATACCACTAATGAAACTGAAACATCTGATGTGAAAATGGGACCATATTTGGTATAACGGTTATCAAATCTTATGAGTCTTCGTTTCGGATCAGTTATTTTATCTTTTCTTCTTTTATTTACCACAAAATCTGTGTATTCATACAAAATTATTTTGTAATAGCATATAATAACCAAAACAATTAAACAGTTTGATTTAGCCGATTTAGAATACCAAAGTTTATTTCCACTTAACTGAATATTGGCAGACAACATGGCGTAAATGCAAATTACCTGCTCATCACCAATAAATTGAAAATCCAAGCCCTTATCATTAACATTATAATTATCTTTTCATTAAGCCAGATTTGCGTAACCTTATTCTAGATAACCAAAATATTGCTATAAATTTCTGCTGTGAAACACAGTGGCACTAGAACCATGGCATTTTTATGCAATGCAGTAATCGTTACCTAGAATAAGGCTTAATCGATGACTCAGCAAGTGCCCTAGTAGCTGGAGAGAGGGGATTTGCTGGAGGCTTATGACCTCCCAAACTTGATTCTAAACATTCAAATGCAGATGTTTGGTCGACAAAAAGGCTATCTTTTTCAAGTCATGAATTACAAAATAAGTAATAGTAAAGAAACAATTCGGTAACAAAGCTCTCCCCCCCCCTTTCTCATTTTCAGGCCCAGGAAAGTGTAACATCCCGGCTCCATAACTTCTAATAATTCTGCGATTCTTGAAATTTTGACAATCTATCAGGGCAGATTCCCGATTCCAGATAAAATATATGATAAAAATAAACATAAAAATAAAAAAATAAAAAAATGAATATTATATAAATATAATAAAACTATAAATATAATTAAAATTAATATGTAAAATAAAATATGTAAAATTAATCGTCAAAGGTCTTGTTTTCAATGGTCTTTCTATTTTCAAAGTTTTCAATGGTCTTGGGTCTTTCATAGAGCTTTACCAAAAATTCTTAAAAGTACCAATAAATATGACTCTAGGGAAGACTTGAGCCCACTAGCCCCTGGAGAAAGTGTTGTAAATTAGAAAAATTGCTAATTGTCTGCCGACTTGTTTTATAGTAGAAAGAGGGGGTTATGTTTATTCTTGGGTGCCCGGTCAGATCAAAAATATCAAGGATCGTTCCCTGGGCAAGAGCTGTATGTTTTTTAGAAGCCCCAAAAATGGGACTAAAAATTTTTCAACACTGTTCAAATGAAGCTTTGGTAGCAAGTTGATGGGTCAATAAGAACCTTATGCAAAAAATCAAACTCTTTGGTGGGCATGAGTTTACCAAAAGTATGTCCGAAAAGGACCAAAAACTATTTCATCTTATCGTATCGAAATTTATGTTCAAACATTGGATGAAGGGGACCCAAATGCAGCATGAAAGATTGAAAAAACTGGTTCCCCGGAAAATAGGGTCTAACAATTTGCTGAAATAGGACCAATAAATGTTTTCTGAACAGATTTTACCTAAAAAATGCAAATACCTGGAGATTCCAATGTATAAACATTATTTTAGTTTTGAGGCTGGTGTCAAAATTGAAAATGACGCCGAAAACAGTGTACACATTTTTTCCCCATAGCTTGAAACTTATATTCTTAACAATATAAGCCAGGACGATATGAAGTATAAAAGAGTATGAAATCAGAGCATAAAAGTATAAAATCTTCAGAATATAAAATCTGCATACAAACATGGAGAACCATCAGTCTAGCATTCAAAAAAGAAAAATCGTGAGAGTAGATACTTTAAAAAGGATATTATCTGAGCATACCTACAGGTAATATCGTAAGTGCGTTAAGAGATCGAAGTAAACCCCCACCATCATAAAAGGGATAAGTATACTAAATTGAAGCTGAAAGGAATTTTTATTTGAAAATAACAGCTCAAATATAACTACTTCCCTCATAAAAAAAATATTTATCGAGGTTGCAATATTCATATTTTCTCATGACTGAATACGTTTTAGCCGGGCAAGTTCATTAGATCCTAAATATACTCGGCATTGAAATGAACAGCTATTTCGGATTAAACCCAAATTGCCATGAAATTCGAATACCGAATCCTTCCTGTCAATAGCTAATGGAAAAATGTGATTTTTGTGAAATATTTTCATACATTTCAGCTTTGATATTTTTAACAAGGACAGTTGGTTCACAATAAAAAAAGTATTTTTTTCGATGAAATTGACGAGTTATGGTTAAGCGTAATCTTTCATTTGCGAGAGAGGAGGAGAAAGCTTTAATGCGTATTTTCATATGGACAATATAGCTATCTCTAATTTAAGTAGTCCATGTATATTTTGGGGAAGGAGGGTGGAGACTGAAAACTTAAAGATGGTAACCTTTATTTCAGGAAAACCCTAGCAAGGAAGAGGCACCTCTGGCAAATAAACCAAGGGTATGCGATGCCAATGCACAGGCAATCATGCAATGTGAAGAGGTATGAGCTTAACCCCCCTTGCTCCCACCATACAAAGCGAGAATGTGGGAGCTTGTTTGTAAGTGAAGAGTCACAATGAAATTTCAACCGCGGTATTTTTCAAAAAAGAAGGGAGAAGTTCAATGGCTTATTATGGGTGAACAATGTCATAGTGACAAAAACTTCGCGAACGGTGGGATGAAGAGAAAATAATGATAAATTTGTACGGATAATGGGGTATCAAAGGACTCTTGTTCGAGGGTTCAGTACTCTCCAAAAAATGAAGTTACAGACTGTTAAACACAGCCCTTGTTCGATGCTACTGCTGGGGCCCTGGCCCTCAAATAAATAGTTATATGCTTTCCTTATCACTGTTAATAAGATATATTCTCTTATTGGTTAAATTCATAACTGTTTCAATAAAGAAAATAAGGTGTTAATCGTATTTTAAGATTCACCTAGTGATATTTTTGCCAACTCAAGGTGTATCATGAAGAGTTGGACTTCCCTGGCCCTCCAAAATCCAGGCTAATAATGCATCCTTTTTACACGTTAATACCACAACTGTTTCAAAAAATAACTTTTTATTCCTTTTCCAAATTGCAGCTGAAATATTAACAGAGGGGGAAGCCAACAACCAGATTGACTGAATCAAGTATTAGAAGATTAGATGGATCAGAGACCGACTACCACGAAACTGGATAGCCCTAAAAGTACCCCTCTTGTATGTAAAATTGTAATTATTTTAGACTCATCATGAGATTCTCCCCTCGATATTTTTCAAAAGGGACGGATGGAGTTCAAGACCCAGTTGCCTTTCTCAATTTAATAAAACTGTACCAATTTAAAGGAAATATAGTTAGGATATTCTAGACCATCTTTGATAGTTCTAAGAGAAGAACCTGAGTTGAGGCCATCTGGTCCTAAGAATAAAACAGGGTTTTCATCACTGTTAAAATAATATGTTTATAATTAAAGCTAAAACAGTACCATTTCAAAGGAAATATAACTAGGAATTTTAGGACCTTAGCTGATAGTTCTGGGAGTTCTGAGGAGGGTCTGAGGGCCCTGGTTCTCAAAATGGAGTTATAGATTTTTTCTTTCAAGTTAAAAACTAAGACTACTGGGGGCCATGTTCAATGGTGCTGGGAGTGGTTTTGCCCAGAAAAATGACAGCTTAATACTATATTTTTTTACACGTTAATAATACATTTTTTGCCGGTTAAAATCATAACCGTTTCAAAAGAAAATGGTTTTTATGATTTCTTATGTTCACCTAAAGACACTTTCACCAACTCAAGGGGCCAACGTTCACGGCATGGAGGAACCTCTACTGTTGCCACCGAGACATGTTCTCGATAGTCTCTGTGTAAAATAGCCCAACAGGAGAGTGAACGAGAGCGAGTAGATTCATTTTGTGAGGGGGTGAACCCAAACAGTGTTGCACCCCCAGTTTTGATCTAGGTAATTTTGTAGCTAATCTAGGCTTTGACACCAAATTTCTGGATCGAATACTAGAGGACTTATCACCAAACACCATCGAGAAGGTGCTACAAGACCATGAGTGACCCCCCCCCCCCCGGCACTCAAAGTGACCATGGGGGAGGGGGGCAAATGGGAGTAGGAACAGTGGTCGTGGTTCACTCCCTGTATCACCTGAATTTTATCTGACAAAATCTGCCTTACGTAATGTCTATGTTGTCAGACTTGAGTTTGGGTATCCATTCAATACGCTAATGGGTGGTAGTATTTTTTTGAATCGGTTGACATACAATCACAGTACAATCATATTTAGTCAAGATTTGAGACTTTCTTAAGCCACAGATTCAAAAGGGGGAGGTAGGAATGGTGTTAAAGCATCCATCGTACAAAAGATTTTTTAATTAAATGATAAATCGGTTAATGTGTATTCGCATTATATACAAGCTAAAATGCAAACACTTCAACCAGACCTGCACTATTTTGAGGTATATTTTTGGATTTGGAGGACATTATTTTAAGTAAAGTGGATAGTTATAGAGAAAAAGGGAGGTGTTCAGTAGACTATTTATAAGAAATTTAGACGTTGGTGTGGTAAAATTTAAAAAGTATTTTGTTTGGATGTCAGAGGGGAGAGGTGTGTTAAATATAATGCATATTGGAAGTGGTGTAAAGGTGTACAATAAAATCGTTTTAGAACAGGGTTAAAGTGCTTCAAATACATATTCCTTATCGCAGCCCATAAGCCTCTGCAAAAGAATGTCAATAAGGCACATTTGGGTGATTTGGTACTCAGCGGACCTAAAGAGGGGCAAAGTCTTGTGAAGGAGATTATGCTGTAATGTGCAAGGAAATAGGTATTCTTGAGAGGCCTAAGAGCATGTAAGGATTGGTTCTATCAAACAGTTTGTGGTAACGAACTGTAGTAAGGAGAGACCCGGCTCAATAGTAAACGAAACTCTAAAAAACGGAATTTAGATGCTAAAACATACATCAAAAGAATAAGATTTTCATGCTGATTTTAAACATATAAGTTTTATCACCTTTAGTCTTTGTCATCAAAAGTTACGAGCCTGAGAAAATTTGCTTTATTTTAGAAATTAGGGGGAAGCACACCGTAAAAGTCATAGAATCTTAACGAAAATCACACCATCGCATTCGGCGTATCAGGGAACCCTATAGCAAAAATTTCAAGGTCATATCTACAAAAATGTGGAATCTCGTTTTTTTTTGCCAGAAGACAAATCACGGGTGCGTGTTTATTTGTTGTTTTTTTTCCAGGGGTCATCGTATCGACCAAGTGGTCCTAGAATGTCACAAGAGGGCTCATTCTAACGGCAAAGAAAAGTTCTAGTGCCCTTTTTCAGTGACCAAAAAAATTAGAGGGCACCTAGGCCCACTCCCACGCTCATTTTTTATCCAAAGTCAACGGATCAAAATTTTGAGATTGCCCTTTTTTTCCGCATAGTCGAAAACCTTAATAACTATGTCTTTGGGAATGACTTACTCCCCCACAGTCCCTGCGGAAGGGGCTGCAAGTTACAAACTTTAACCAGTGTTTACATATAATAATCGTTATTGGGAAGTGTAGAGACGTTTTCAGGGGGATTTTTTTTGGTTCTGGGGGTGGGGCTGAGGGAGGGGACTATTTGGGTAAATCTTTCCTTGGAAAAATATGTCATAGGGGAAGAGAAATTCAATGAAAAGGGCGCAGAATTTTCTAAAACTACTATAAAAAAAACAATGAAAAAATAAACATGAAAAAGTTTTTTTCAATTAAGGGGAAAGTAAGGAGTAGCATTGAAGCTTAAAACAAACAGAGATTATTACGCATACGAGGGGTCTAAATA
This sequence comes from Artemia franciscana, assembly GCF_032884065.1. Lineage (NCBI taxonomy): Eukaryota > Metazoa > Arthropoda > Branchiopoda > Anostraca > Artemiidae > Artemia > Artemia franciscana. The sequence continues at coordinate 7,605,526 of NC_088877.1, forward strand.
TACTTTGGCATAAATAGTGAGGTATTTAGGAGGAGATAAATACCTCGCTTTTTATGCTAAAGTATTTTTAGTAATTTCAACTATTTACTCTACGGCCTTTCTGATTCAGGGGTCGTTCTTAAAGAATTGAGACAAAACTTACGATTTAGCGTAAAGAGCGAGGCATTAACGAGGGTACAAACCCCCTTATATACATAATAAAAATATAAGAATATAAAAGTTTGTTACGTAAGTTAATTCTTAAGTTACGTATATTTTTTACTAATAGAAACGTTAGTTAAAAATTAAAAGTTATAATTGCCTTTTTATGTAACTGAAAAATTGGATGGCAACTAGGCCTCCTTCCCCGCCCCTTATTTCTCAAAATCGTCTGATCAAAACTAAGAGAAAGCCATTTAGCCAAAAAAGGAATTAATATGCAAATTTCATTTTAATAATCTTTTAATCTGATTCAATACAAAAAAAATAAATAAGATTGGACAAGTCCTATGGTGGAGAGCCAAAATCAAACATGCATTAATTCAAAAACATTCAGAAATTAAATGAAAAAACTAGTTTTTTAACTGTAAGTAAGGAGCGACATTAAAACTTAAAACGAACAGAAATTACTCCGTATATGAAATGGGTTGTCCCCTCTTCAACGCCTCGCTCTTTACGCTAAAGCTTTTAATTGTTTTAAAAAGTAGAATTGTGGCAAAGAGTCAAACTTTAGCGTAAAGAGCGAGACGTTGAAGGGGGAACAACCCATTTCATATAGGGAATAATTTCTGTTCGTTTTAAGTTTTATTGTCGCTCCTTACTTACAGTTAAAAAAACTAGTTTTTTTCATTTAATAGTGTTATAGTATGATACAGAATTTCACGAAGGGGAACATTAAGATAAATATTGTATAATCAAATTCATCCCCTAGGGTATACATCGGTAAAGCTGCATGCATAATACATTGACAATCCCACTAGTTATGTCGTTTGATAAGTCTCTGTTTCAAGGAAATGGCAAAAATTTTTAAATTCACTTCTTGGTTTTGGAAGAGAGAAAGCCATCTAACATATTTATTGCTACAGTAAGTGTAACTACTGGATCCAATGTGCTAAAGGAACACATTTTGTGTAAAGACCGGGATGGTGAAAAGGTGACAAACTAAATCCTAATATACGATCATTCGGTTTAATCAAATGGGCACTTTGGAAAGGCGAGGAACCTTTCTTTCGTCTTATGATGACGAATTAGGTAATGATTTTAATCAAGATATCAGAAAGAGAACTTCAGGCACGTACACAAAGCATTGATGTTCTTCCATCAAAAATTTTCACATTTATACCTGTTTTTCATTAGTTTTTTTCCATATTATCAAAATATAAATGTAAGGAACTGATGATTTTTCCCCTTGCGATTGTTGACGCTCACCAAAATAGATCACTTAGTGCTTGCCTAAAGAGCTACAGTGCCTTTGGATTTAAAAGCATTTGATAGACGAGATTAAGTACCCCAATTAGAAGGAAATACAGTAATTAAAGTACATGAAAGTGATTCTTGCTCTCCAGGGGAGGAGGAATGGCTTGAAATAATAATCATACTGAATTCCATAAGTTGCTGCTTTTTGAAGATCTTTGGTCATTAACGAGGAAAGTAAAATTTCTCAAACCCCCAAATTTATAAACCATGTTGAGAGAGGGTAATTCTGAAAAATTAAAAAAATGAGGTAATTTTAACTTACGAACAGGTGATCGGATCTCAATGAAATTTGATATTTGGAAGGATATCGTGTCTCAGAGCTATTATTTTAAATCCCAACCAGATCTGGTGACATTGGGGGGGGGGGGGAGTTGGGAGGGGGAAACCTAAAACTTGGAAAACACTTGAGTGGAGGGATCGGGATGAAACTTGGTAGGAAAAATAAGCCCAAATCCTAGATACATGATTGACATAACCGGACCGGATCCGCTCTCTTTGGGGTAGTTTGGGTGGGGGGGGGGGGTAATTCTGAAAAATTATAAAAAATGAGGTATTTTTAACTTACGACCGGGTGATAGGATCTCAATGAAATTTGATATTTAGAAGGATATCGTTTCTCAAAGCTCTTATTTTAAGTCTTGACCGGATTTGGTGACATTGGGGGGAGTTTGGAGTGGGGAAACCTGAAATGATGGAACACGCTTAGATTGGAGAGATCGGGATGAAACTTAGTGGTAAAAATAAGCAGGAGTCTTAGATACGTGATTAATATAATTGGAACAGATCCGCTCTATTGGGGGCGGGGGGTATTTCTAAAAATTAGAAAAAAATGACGTATTTTCAACTTACGAAGGAGTGATCGGATCTTCATGAAACTTCAAATTTAGAAGGACCTCTAACTCAGATCTCTTATTTTAAATCTCAACCGGATCCAGCGTAATTGGGGGGGGGGCAGTTGGGGGGGGACCGGAAATCTTAGAAAATACTTAAAGCGGTGAGATCAGGATGAAACTGGATGGGAAGAATAAAAACCTGTCTAAGATACGTGACTGACATAACCCGACCGGATCTGCTCTCTTTGGGGTAGTTGGGGGGGGGGAGGTTAATTGTGAAAAACTAAAAAAATCAGGTATTTTCAACTTAAGAACGGGTAATCAGATCTCAGTGAAATTTGATATTTAGATATCGTGTCTCAAAGCTCTTGTCTTAAGTCCCGACCGGATCTGGTGACACTGGGGGAAGTTTGTGGTGGGGAACCTAAAATGATGGTAAACGCTTAGATTGGAGGAATCGGTTGTTAATTCTGAAAAATTAGAAAAAATGACGTATTTTTAACTTACGAAGGAGTGATCGGATCGTCATGAATCTTCATATTTAGAAGGACGTCGTAACTCAGATATCTTATTTGAAGTCTGAACCGGATCCAGCGTAATTGGGAGGGGGCAATTGAAGGGAACCGGAAATCTTAGAAAACACTTAAAGCGGTGAGATCAGGATGAAACTAGATGGGAAGAATAAAAACGTGTCTAAGATACGTGACTGACGTAACCGGACCGGATCTGCTCTCTTTGGGGTAGTTGGGGGGAGGGAGGGGTTAATTCTGAAAAATAAAAAAAATGAGGGATTTTTAACTTGCGAACAGGTGATCGGATCTCAATGAAATTTGATATTTAGAAAGATATCGTGTCTCAGAGCTCTTATTTTGAATCCCGACTAGATCTGGCGGCATTGGGGGGAGTTGAGAGGGGGAAACCTAAAACTTGGAAAACACTTAGAGTGGAGGGATCGGGATGAAACTTGGTGGGAAAAATAAGCACAAGTCCTAGATACATGATTGAAATAACCGGAACGGATCCGATCTCTTTGGGGTAGTTTGGGGGGGGGGTTAATTATGAAAAATTAGAAAAAATGAGGTATTTTTAACTTACGAACAGGTGATCGGATCACAATGAAATTTGATATTTAGAAGGATATTGTGTCTCAGAGCTATTATTTTAAATCCCAACCAGATCTGGTTACATTGGGGGGGAGTTGGGAGGGGTAAACCTAAAACTTGGAAAACACTTATAGTGGATGGATCGGGATGACAGTTGGTGGGAAAAATAAGAACAAGTCCAAGATACATGATTGACATAACCGGAACGGATCCAAAAAATGAGGTATTTTTAACTTACGAACAGGTGATCGGATCTCAATGAAATTTGATATTTAGAAGGATATTGTGTCTCAGAGCTCTTATTTTCAATCCTAACTTTTATTTTAAATCCCGATGGGATCTGGTGACATTGGGGAGGGGAGTTGGGAGGGGGAAACCTAAAACTTGGAAAATACTTAGAGTGGAGGGATCGGGATGAAACTTGGTGGGGAAATAACCAGAAGTCTTAGATACGTGATTTACATAATTGGAATGAATCTGCTCTATTGGGGGGGGGGGGGGCTAATTATGAAAATTAGAAAAAATGACGTATTGTCAACTCACGAGGGAGCGATTGGATCTTAATGAAATTTCATTTTAGAAGGACCTCGTAACTCAGATCTCTTATTTTAAATCTCAACTGGATCCAGCGTAATTCGGGGGGGGGGGGGTAGTTGGGGGGTACTGGAAATCTTTGAAAATACTTAAAGCGGTGAGATCAGGATGAAATTGGATGGGAAGGATAAAAACTTGTCTAAGATACGTGACTGACATAACCGGACCGGATCTGCTCTCTTCGGTGGAGTGGGGGGGGGGGGGGTAATTTTGAAAATCGAAGTATTTGTAACTTACGAACGGGTGACCAGATCTTAATGAAATTTGATATTTAGAAGGATCTTGTGCTTTAAAGCTCTAATTTTAAATTCCGATCAGATCCTGTGACATTGGGGGGATTGGAGGGGGAAACCAAAATTCTTGGAAAACGTGAAAATTGGGGTATTTTTATCTTACGAATAGGCGATTGGATCTTAATGGAATTTGATATTTAGAAGGAATTCATGTCTGAGAGCTCTTATTTCAAATCCCGACCAGATCTTTTGACATTGGTGGGAGTTGGAGGGGGAAATCTTGGAAAACACTTGGAGTGGAGGAATCGGGATGAAGCTTGGTGGATAGAATAAGCAAATGTCCTTGAAATGTGATTGACGGAACCGTACTGGATTCGCTCTCTTTTGGGGAGTTGGGGGAGGGGTTCAGTGATTTGGCGAATTTGGTGCTTCTGGACGTGCTAGGACGATGAAAATTGGTAGGCGTGTCAGGGAGCTGCACAAATTGACTTAATAAAGTCGTTTTCCCAGATTCCACCATCTGGTGGGCTAAAGGGAGAGGAAAAATTAGAAAAAAATAGGTATTTATAACATACGAGTGGGGGATCGGATCTTAGTGAATTTTGATATTTAGAAGGACATCGTGACTCAGAGCTCTTATTTTAAATCCTGACCGGCATTAAGCCTCTTATTGTCCTTTTAAATCAATCTATTGATTCATAGAAATTTGTTAGAGCTCATACCATATGATCTCTTGGCTTTTAGCTATTCATGCCTCGTCAGAAGTGCCATATGAGCCCTTAGCTCTTGTTTTGTTTAATTTCTGGACGTTTTTGAATTAAGGCATGTTTTGATCTTGGCTCTCCGCACATAAATGATTAAAACGAAATTTGCACATTATTCTTTTTGGCTAAGTGGCTTTTTCATAGTTTTCATCGGAAGATTTTGAGAAAAAAGGAGCGAGGGAAGAGGCCTAGCTGCCCTCCAAATTTTCGAACTTTTTCATAAGTAAAAAATATACCTAACTTACGAATTAACTTACGTAGCGAACTTCTGTATTCGTATGTTTTTATTGCGTATATGAGGGGGCTCGTCCCTCGTCGATAACTTGCTCTTTACACTAAAGCTTAAATTTTTGTCCCAATTCCTTAAAAATGACCCCTGAATCATAAAGGCCGTAGAATAACGGGCCTCATAACGTAAAGGCCTCATATGCGTTATAATGTTTGTTCGTTTTCAGTTTTAATGCTGCTCCTCACTTTCAGTAGACAAAACTTTTCATATTTATTTTTTCATTGTTTTTTTTTAAATAGTGCTAGAAAATCCTGCGCCCCCTCCATTGAAAGTTTCTTCCCCCATGAGAAGTTCCTCCATGGAAAGATCCTCCCACATAACCCCTCCCCTTAACTCTCCCCTCCCAACCAAAAAAATCCCCCTGAAAACGTCTGTACACTTCCCAGTAACCTTTAGTATATGTAAACACAGGTCAAAGTTTGTAACTTGCAGCCCCTCCCACGGGGACTGTGGGGGAGTAAGTTGTCCCCAAAGACATAGTTATTAGGTTTTTTGGCTATGGTGAATAAAATGGCTATCTCAGAATTTTGTTCCGGTGACTTTGGGGGGAAATGAGGGTGGGAGGGGGCCTAGGTGCCCTCCAATTTTTTTGGTCACTTAAAAGGGGCACTATAACTTTTAATTTCCGTTAGAATGAGGCCTTTTGTGACATTCTAGGACAACTGAGTCGATACGATCACCCCTGGCAAAAGAAAACAACAAATAAACACGCATCCGTGATTTGTCTGGCAAAAAATGCGAAATTCTACATTTTTGTAGATAGGGTCTTGAAACTTTTACAATAGGGTTCTCTGATACGCTGAATCTGATGGTGTGATTTTGTTAAGATCATATGACTTTTAGGGGGTGTTTCTCCCTATTTTCTAAAGTGAGGCAATAATGTGACCCTACAAGTTTAGCCTGATTAACATGCAGAGGATGAAAACTAAGGTTACATTTCTTTACAAAAAAAAAAAAAAAATCAAATTCATCCCGTATAAGATTATTCAATTTGTCTTCTGATTATTTTAACCTGACCTGACTATAGTAAAAAACATTATTCAACTCTAGCTTCTAAAAGAATATCCAGAAAACGTATATTCGATATAAATATAAGTACACCAATGCAAAACTAAACACGAACTTAGACTGAACCAAGGAATCAAGTGCTGTCAATTCAAGGGGTTTTATATTTCAACTGTATATTGTTTCGTTCATAAATTTAAATGTCTTGTCAAAACATACAAAATATTAAGATTTTTAAAACAATTTTTAAATGTTTAAAACAATATTTAAATTTTTAAATGTTGCAAATTTTCTTGAATAATCATAAATATGACGCTGACACCGGAAAATAGATTGGAGACTAAACATATTATTTCGTAAAAAATTTTGCAGACTAAATCTGCCAACCGGAATGTATTTTTATTTCAGCTTTTTTTCAAGTTATTGCTTTTTGAAGGGTTGTCTCAGCAGAGTCATATGGCTTCGGGTTCTGTTTGTTTAGCTGTATGTTATGTCACCCATGTGATACTATGTGGCTTCAGCTATTCCTTGGCTGTTTCCATTTTCTAATTACTTGCTTTGAAAAAAGCTGGTAAGAAGTTGTAAGCATTATTTTGCTTTGGGTAGAGGGTATCTGTGATAACTGCTTGCGTGTTAGGCTTTGCTTGTTAAGCTGTCTTGTCTCAACGATTCGTAAGTTAAGTTATAAAAGAATGCGTTACTTTAGCAGATTTGAGTGTCGTTTACAAGATGTGTTTCATTTGTGTCCTTATTTGTAATATATTGTGCAAAACCAGCTTTATAATCCCCTGGAAATGAGTCACTAATATCAGAATCCGTATCAGAAATTTTTCTTCTAGAGAGGGCCAAATGTCCAACATCACTTTTCCCGCTTAAACAGAAATTATTAAACATTTTGGTAATTTCCTTCTTCATTGGCGGATAGGCTAGAGCATACAAAAAAGGATTGCTGCAAGCAGAAATTTTGCAAAATGTACCACATAGCATTGATGAAAAAGGCGTTATATATTCCTTATTATTAGAAATTCCCAGTAAGACTACGATAGCGTAAGGTGTCCAGGCTATCATCCACGTTGAGATTAGGCCGAAAACTGTTTTAGTAACTTGAATTTCAAGCTTTTGACGATCTAAATTATCTGCCATATTTTCAGAAATTTTGAATTTGCTCCTGTGAACAACAGAAACAATACTAATATATGAGAACAAAATAATAAAACATGGCACGCACCATGCCCCAAAAAAGAAAGCAAGAATAAAAATTCTGTTCTTGATATTATCAGTAAGGTATTCAAAGCTGCAACTCGTTAAATAACCCTCTGGTACGTATCGGCTTATTCCAAACAGAGGTAATGAAGCAAAACACAGTGAGTAAAACCATATAAAAACTATCTGAAGCATAGATTTTATTTGTGTTGACTTTCTTTCAAGGTCAAAGGGTTTTGATATGACCCGGTATCTGTTGAAAGCAAGAATTGCCAAGCTAATGATGGACGCTGTTCCTGCCAATCCACCAACGAAACCATAAATTTGGCATCCTGGAAAAAGTTTAATTAGGTATGAAAATTTGTAAAAAGCCCTTACATAGACATATTTTTTTTTATACAATAATTATTTTGAAGCTGGTTTGAATAGTCAATAAATTAAGTGGTATATGTCAAAAAGCAGTAATTTTTCAGCACCTGGAGAAAGGAGGAAGTAGCTAGGGAGAGTAAGGGTAATAGATAGTCTTTACACGTGCCCCTTGTGTGAGATAAGGGTGAAGATCTGCTTCACTTCATATTCTTTTTTTCATGAATTACAGGATTTAAGAAAGGGATTATTCTACAGAAGTTCGGGATCAAGTGAGTGGTTGGTCTCAGCAATGGGATCAAAATTTTAAGAGACAGTAAAAATGATTGCAAAATATATTCATTACTGAACTATAGTTTCAGTAATGAACTAGCTTTCAAAGTGAGAACATCTCAAATAACTGGATTATATTGATTCAGAGTTCAAAGTAAAAGGATTTGGTTTGGATTGGATATTTATGAACTGTGAGTAAAACCGGTCTACTATAGTGTAACTAAATTTATATAACTATATGAGCGGATTAGTGTATTTGATCTGAAATGAATAAATTCATTTCTCGCTCAACTATATTCTGTTAACGGGGGATAGTCACTAACCCCTTTGGCTTTGAAGATCTGAGTGTCTGTACCGCATAGACGTACTGTGTTGCAAGTTTAACCTGAAGGATTTTATTGCATTATAAGCTTAATGGAACGGTAAAGGCGATTTTTTTTGCCGTCTTTCTTTTGGCCTTGCTTATTTAGCCCCAGACCTAAGGAGTGAGAAAGGTCAATATTTATTTGTCCTGGCTGTGGTCGATATTGGGTAAATTTATAGCAAACAGTATTACTGGCTTTCGTATAAAGTGAATATACCACTCGATGCCTTTTTTTATGCTCTTTACAAATATAATAGTCGCTTCTACCGGATATTTAGATTTAAGCACAATTTGACCTCTTAAGGCTGTGATTAAGTGAACTGATGGAACTCGAAAATCCCATGTTAAATTGAAAATTTATATTTAAAAAGTACTCAAGTATTCATTGGCGGAAGATGCCGCTTTTAATATTAGGCCATAGCTTCTTTGAAGATGCTACAAAATGTTTGAAAGGATTTTGCTCTATTTCCTCTAATTGCTTAGAAATCTTAGAAAATGTCTAGGTCTTTTTCACAAGTGTACTCTATGAAGGATATTGTTTTTGGAACAAAATATCATGAGCAGAAGACAATAACCTGTAAGATGATTGGAACCATTTTTCGATGTGTTTTCCTGTTTTCTAACAGTCCCCTAGAATATTTTCAGCTACCTGAAATTTTTACAAGTCGGTTGCCACAAAGAATTGTTTCAGATCGCCGATAATAGCCACTAGAGACCAAAATGACAAGCTGGTATAATCAACTGCTTGTTAATAGAGTGTGAAATTTTCATAAATTATTTCAATGCAATGAAGAAACCCAGAAATGAGAAATAGTCTGGAGCCTTCCGTAAAGTTGTGCATACAAAGCTGAAATCATGGGGAAAATTAAATCAAAGCGAAGTATGCAACAACAAAACTGCGAAAAATTTGGGGATAGGCGAATGGATAAAGAATCGAAAAGAGGTTAAGGCGGACTGTTGCATGGATGTTGGAAAGAATGGACTGGTCAACCTCAAACGAGGCCACGACTACTTTTACCAAGTACAATGTCAGCTTGAAAGTGCTCAGCTAGATACTTGCTTTTTCATGATTTTTACCCAGAAATGCTTCTACATTGAAAAGATAGACCACGATCCAGGCTTTTGGACCGATAAGATTTTTCTCAAGCTAAAACGATTCTTCATGGATGCTTTGATCCCAGAGTTCCACGGGGGCTTCCTATACGAGAGCCGTACTTATAAGATTAATCGTCTAGTACCGGTAACAGGAAAATTCATTTTCCTTACATTCTATCCATCTTTGTGTTTACATACTTAATTGTATTGTCATTTGAAATAAAATACCTTTGTTTATATTGCTTGTCCTCCAATTTTATCAAACAGTTCGTGGTAACGAACTGTAGTAAAGAGCGACCCAGCTCAACAGTAACCAAAACTTTAAAAAATGGAATTTTTGATACCAATAGCTACATCAAAAGAATTGTATTTTAATGCTGATTTTAAATATATAAGCTTCATTAAGTTTAATCTTACCCATCAAAAGTTACGAGCCTGAGAAAATTTGCTTTATTTTAGAAAATAGGGACAAACAACCCCTAAAAGTCATAGAATCCTACTGTAGAAGTTTCAAGCTCCTATGTACCAAAATATGGAATTTTGTATTTTTTGTCAGAAGGCAGATCACAGATGCGTGTTTATTTGTTGTTGTTTTTTTCAGGGGTGATCGAATCGACCCAGTGGTCCTAAAATGTTGCAAAAGGGCTCATTCTAACAGAAATGAAAAGTTCCAGTGCCCTTTTTAAGTGACCAAAAAATCGGAGGGAAAATAGGCCCCCGTCCCACGCTAATTATTTTCCCAAAGTACCCAGAACAAAATTCGGAGATAGCCATTTTATTCAGCGTAGTCAAAAATCCTTATAATTATGTCTTTTGGGACGACTTACTCCCCCACAGTCACCGTGGGAGGGGCTACAAGTTACAAACACTGACCAGTGCTAACATATAGTAATGATTATTGGGAAGTGTACAGATGTTTTCAGGGGCGTTTTCATTTGGTTGGGGGCAGGGGTTGAGAAGAGAGGGATATGCTGGAGAAACTTTTTATGGGGGAAGAAAATTTCCATGAAGGGAGTGCAGGATTTTCTAGCATTATTTAAAAAAAAAACAATGAAAAAATAAATATGACAAAGTTTCTTCAACTGAAAGTAAGGAGCAGCATTAAAACTTAAAAGGAACAGAATTTATTGCGCATATGAGGGGCTCACCTCCTCCTAATACCTCGCTCTTTACGCTAAAGTAGTTTTAGAAATTTCAACTATTTATTCTACGGCTTTTGTGATTCAGGGGTCATTCTTAAGAAATCGGGACAAAATTTAAGCTTTAGCGTGAAGAGCGAGGTACTGACGAGGGGGTGAGCCCCCTCATATATGTAATAAAAATATGAGAATACAGAAGTTCCTTACGTAAGCTAATTTGTAAGTTACGTAAATCTTTAACTAATAAAATTTATTTTTACTAATAAAAAAATTCGTAAAAAATTGGTAGTTCTAGTTGCCTTTTTAGGTTACCAAACAATCGGAGGGTAACTAGACCTCCTTCCCCGCTCCTTTTTTTCTCAAAATAATTCGATCAAAACTATGAGAAAGCCATTTAGCCAAAAAAAATATGCAAATTTCGTTTTAATTATTCATCTGCGGAGTGCATAAATCAAACCATGCATTGATTAAAACACGTTCAAAAATTAAATTAAATAAAAACGGGTGTTTTTTAACTTAAAGTAAGGAGTGACATTAAAACATGAAACGAACAGAAATTACTTCATATATGAAAGGGGCTGCTTCCTCATCAACGCCCCCCTCTTCACGCTAAAGTCTGACTCTTTCTCTTAACTCTATTTTTTGAAATAGTAAAAACTTCAGCGTAAAGAGCGGGTTGTTCACGAGGAAGCAGTCCCTTTCATATGCGAAGTAATTTCTGTTCGTTTTAAGTTTTAATGTCACTCCTTACTTTCAGTCATTTTTTTATTTAATTTATAAGAAACCTTTGGTTTTCTAAGAATCCTCGAAGAAGGCTTTCAACTAATTTTGGTATTTAGTTTCGAATTAATCAACTGAGGTAATTTAAATAGCCTATCCCTAGGAAAAAAAGTGGAAAAAACAAAAAATTTTAAAATGCACTCTATGCATGCCGTCAATGTTGCATATACATGGGTATTTTGTACTTGAGAATGATAGTGCTCTTTTGCTCATTTTCTCTTCTCCCTTGGTCGGTAACCAAGCTTTGCAAGACGCAGCCAAATATATAAATATTTCTCGGCTGAAGCATCTCGCCAAAGGAAGCTGTCTATCAAAACCTCTGACAAGACTTGATAATTGGTGCTATTTGAAGTTTTGACAATCGACGGTCTGTAGAGAATTAACAGACAGAATGCTAACCTAACTTCAATTTTGAAGCTCGATGTTTTCAAGTTTACTTAAACACGGCCTTTAAAATGACCTAAATACGGGGTATAAAAAAGGCTTAAATTATTGGTCTCAAACTTTATATTGTAGTTCAATAGGTTGTAGTTCATTGTAGTTTGATACTTTATAAACTTTATATTGCTTTATATTGTACTTTATATTGTAGTTCAATAGGTTGTAGTTCATTGTAGTTCAATTATATTTTAATTCAATTGGTGATGGAATAAAAAGTTTTTAGTATTCCTAGGAATCTATTTTGTGAAATCTGTATTGGTTTAGTATGGCTTTTAAATGTAGATACATATATTAGAAACAAATAATTAATATTAGTCTGAATCAGAGCAAAGTAAATACTTCTTAAAGCAGAGTAGGGCAAATAAAGCTTCAACCTTCGCATTAAACCAACATACCTTGAAAACTTTAAGCGTAGATTTTGAATGTGTGTTTTAAAAGATAAGCTTTCGTCATTCACAAGTTCAAGGTACTTCATTTTTTTCACCCGATATATTGATAATAGATACTTTGAAGAAGTAACTCGGGTAATACAAGGGCAGATATTTGGCTTTCTGTTGTAGATTATGAATTAGTTTTTGATACATTTAAAGCAATAAAATTTGAAGAACACCAATCAAGAACATTACAAAATGCAGTATCCAGTTATGCCTCCAACTCCTCGTCATTCCTCTCAGAAATTGGAATTACCGTATCATCTGCGAAATGTGTGTTGAGACACGGGATTGTAAAAGCGCGGTAGGGATTCTAAGGCTCCATAATTACGTTTTTTTCTCTTTTACTGCTTATTTTTTAAAATTATCCCTTATTTTAAAGCTTGCCGTCTACGCGTGTAAACTATTGAATTAAATATTGAAGGTATTTTTTTCATCAAAAGTTAAATTCTCGTTTTTTCCTAATTTTGTTTAAGACATATATGGTTGTGTGAGTCTCCACTGAACCAATGTAAAGAATTAGATTTCATTTTTAGTGTTATTGGTACTTTAAAATGTAACCTTAACTTAGAGTTACAAATTAACCTACCAAGTTTAAAAAATTTTTATAATGTTTTCATTTTTGTAAACTCAAAAATTCCCAATGCGATAATCAACGTTTATATTATAAACTTGAATAATTTATTGAAGTATATTTTTGTTTTGCTTTACCTACCAATGTCTCCAAGCACTGGTCCATTCCAGAAACTGTTAACAATAACTATCGGGGATTGCATGGTTATAACCATATCGCTTATTGCAAGGTTCAGGACAAGAACGTTAGAAGATCTTCGTAGATGTTTCGTTCTATAAAAGAGAACATTTATATGGCACTGTAATCATGGTCCTATAATACATATTTAGCTTAAACCGTATTCAAAGGCCGTATAAATATTAAAGCAAAATTCTTGGCAATATTTTTTTTCCAAGACCACTCTGTCTTTCTATGACTAACATCGAGACGTTCGAAGGGAAACAAGCCCATTTATTAGACAGCGAAAACAAATACAAAAGTACGGACATTAAGACTGCATATACAGCGATAATTATCAGCAGATATAAATAAAATAAATAAATATATTAGCAAATTTATATATACAAAGAAGAAAAAATATTTACTTCCGGCTAATTTACTGGGAATATTCCACAAATCTGTAAAAAGTATTTCCATTCGTTGATATCAAAAGGCTTACCATCACAGCTAATCATAACCCGTTGCTTCACGGAGACAAGAGAACAAGTATGGAGTTTGATATCCGAGAAACCAAATTAACACAATAATACCTTTTTATTATTAAAGTATCAATTTTAAACGATTCAAGTAACATTAAAGGGAGCTTCTGATTTTGCTTGATGCAAAATTTTCCTAATTGTTTTAAAATTTCTCAAAAATATTTTTTTTTAAATCTTAAACAGAAAGTATCTTCACTGTCTATGTTAGTAATTTGCGTTTGATTTAGAATTCTTGTTCCAATTATTGGCCTATCATTTGTGATTTGGTATATGTGAATTTCACCATCACATTTTTTTTTATGTTATTTTAATCCCCTTAGGAATTCAGTTCACACTTCTGCTAAAAGAATAATTTTTCACTGTTTTATTTAGTTATGTTTTTTTTTTACAGAACAAGTCGATAGACTACAGAAAGAAATCTTGTTCATTTAGTGCTTCCTCACAGCAAGGCATCTGGGTTCAGAAAGAATTCGGTAACTAGGTCAGCGCTCTTTCGATCTAAAATTAGGTGTAGTAGACTGTTCATTTCAGGACCTAAGGGCCTCTGAACTTGGTATATCGGCTTTCTAATCTTGGTACCCTTTTAAAATAATAATAAAAAAAGGAACTGATGAAAGTAGAATGAATTTTTAATATTCTTTTTTTTTGTTGTCTCAGCAACTGTGATTTAATAATTTTATCAAGGAGAAAAAGTTTAAAACATAGATATTTTTTCAAACAGTTCGTGGAAACGAACTGCAACAGAAGGAATTACACGGCTCAATAGAGACCGAAACTCGATATGATGGAATTTTTATATAAATGAATATATAATGTTGACTAAATAAAACACAAGTTTTTCAACTGAAAGTAAGAAGAACAGTAAAACTTGAAACTAACAGAAATTATTACGATATATGAGGGGAGTTTCTCCTCCTCAACCCCTTGCCCTTTCACTGAAACGCCCTCTGAAAATATCCCTCCCCATGGAAAATTATCCCCTTGAAAAATTCCTCCGGCAGAAAATTCGCCCCTCCACCCTAAAAATGTATACATACTTCCCAATAACAAATACTACAGTTGAACAATAGGCAAACTTTGTAACTTAAAGGTACTTACCCAGGGGTACTGGGGGGGGGGTCACAATATCTTTAAGGGCATATTTATTCTGCCTTTCAACTATGCCGAACAAGATGGCTATCTCAAAATTTTGATCGGATGGTTTTTAGAAAAAAGGGGCGTGGGAGGAGGCCTAGCTGCCTTCCAATTTTCTCGGTAATTTGAAAATGGCACTAGAACTTTTAATTTCTGTTTGAACGAGCCCTCTCTCAATTTTCTAGAACCTCTGGGCCGGTACGATCAGACCTGAAAAAAAATAAAAACGAATCCGTGATCTTTCTTCAGGCAAAAACAAAAACAAAATTTCACATTTTCTCAGACAGGAGCTCGAAATCTATACAGCAGGGTTTTCTGATACACTGATTCTATGATATGATTTCCTCTTCAGGGGGTGCTTCCCCCCTTTTTTGAAAATCAGGGAAAGTTTTCTCAGGCTCGTAACCTTTGATGGGTAACAGTAAACTTAATGAAACTTATATACTTTAAATGGGCATAAAAAGCCAATTCTTTTGATATATCTATTGGTATTAAAATTCTGTTTCTTAGAGTTTTGGTTACTATTGAGTCGGGTCACTCCTTACTTACGGTTCATTACCAAGAATGGTTTGATTTCAAATTTTTAAGGTTCATTATGCTGAGAAAATTGGCCTGATTTTTTAAAAGAAAGGGGGGGGGGAGGAATACGCACTAAAAGTCGCGGAATATTCATGAAAATCACACGATTAGATTTAATGTATTAGAGAAACTTACTGTAAAGGTTACAAGGTCCTATCCAGAAAAACGCCAGATATTGCCAGAAGGAAGATCACGGATGCGAGTTTATTTATTTTTATCTTTTCCCCAGGGGGAGTCGTATCGATCAAATAGTCTTAGAACATCGGGAGATGACTCATTTGAACGGAAATTAAAATTTCTAGCGCGATTTCTATGCGACGAAAAAGACTGGAGGACAACTAGTCCCCCTCCCATGCCGCTTTTCTCTAAAATTACCCGATCAAATGAATCAACTTTTTATGATTATTCCAAATATGCAAAATTTAATGTTACCCATCAAAGGCACGAGCCTTGGGAAGTTTGCCTAATTTTCGAAAAAGGGGAGAAACATCCCCAAAAGATAAATGATATTAATGAAAATCATACCATCAGATTCAGCATACCAGAGAATTCTACTTTAGAAGTTTCAAGCTCCTATGTGCAAAAATGTTGAATTTTGTATTTTTTGCCACAAGAAAAATGACGGATTCGTGTTTATTTGTTTGTTTTCCCCAGGAGTGATCGTATCGAACCAGTGATCGTAGAAGATTGGGAGAGGGCCCATTTGATCGGGAATAAATAGTTCCACTGTCATTACTAAGTGACAAAAAATATTTAAGATCAGCTAGCAACCATCCCAGAGTCAATTTTCCCCAAAGTCACCCGA
The DNA here is from genome assembly GCF_032884065.1 of Artemia franciscana. Lineage (NCBI taxonomy): Eukaryota > Metazoa > Arthropoda > Branchiopoda > Anostraca > Artemiidae > Artemia > Artemia franciscana. Next base: position 7,621,684 of record NC_088877.1, read on the forward strand.
TCAAAAATTCGAGAGAGCCATTTCAGCTTAGTTAAAAATGTAATAACTTTATCTTTGACAATGACTTGACCCTCTCAATCACCGAGGGAAGGGCTGCAAGATATGAACTTTGCCCATTCTTTGAATATGACATAGGTTATTTGGAATAATACAGACGTTTTTCAGGGAGGATTTTCTGGGGAAGGGTGAGGGAGGGTTATGTGGGAGGATCTTTTCCTGAAGCAATTTTCCATGGGGAAAAGGCGTTTTCCATGGATGGGGAGCCGGTTTCCCAGCACTATTTAAAAACTTATCAGAAATTAAATTTTTAAAGACAAGCTTTTTTTTCAACTGAAAGAAAGGAGTAGCATTAAATTTTAAAAAGAACAGAAATTATTACGTAAGTGACGTTAAAGTTTTTTTCACAACTTTTAACAGAGCTTATTATTCTAAGGAAATGGCCTTTGTGATTCAGGAGTCATTCTTAAATAACTGGAACAAAAAGTCAAACTTTACTGTAAAAAGTGAGGTAGTGAGGAGGGGACGACCTTCCTTATATACGTAATAATATCTACTTGTTTCAAGTTTTAATGCTGCTCCTTATTTTAAGCTGAAAAGACTTGTTTTCTAAATTTAATTGGGAAAAGGTGTATGATCGATCCTGAATATTCAAAAGGCTTAGGGTATTAAGGTGAAAGTTTAAGAAAATGTTAAAAGAGATGCCGATCGCAGTCAATAACAGTATGACTATTCTGGTCGTCAAAAGAGAACATCAGCAATATCTGAGGAATGATTGAGGGCATTAAGTTGAAACTTCCAGGGTATGTCAAGGGAGTAGCAAAGAGCGATCAGAGGGCAACCAACCCATTTTCCCTTTTTAGATGCCCTTTCCCCTCAACATTGATCATAATTTTGAAAAATTCATTATGTTAAAATATTGTAGAGATCAAATTTCTATGCCCCTTGGGATGCCATGCCCCCCACAGCCCCAGAGCAAGTATTGTAAATTATGCATTCCGCATATTGTTTACATGCAAGCTTCTTCATTAGGAAAAGGGTGAATGTTTGATTCTTGTTGTTTTTTAAAAGGCTAAGGGTATCAATAGGAAACTTTGGGACATGTTGAGGAGAATATCAAACCAGTCATAAGACACTACATGCATCCAGTTTACTAAAAAGGCGTATCAACAAAATCTTAAGAACGGCTTAGGGCATTAAGTCAAAACTTTCAGGACATGTTGAGGGGGATTTTGAAAAGTGATCGGAGAACTAGCCCTTTCCCATGCCGTTTTTAGCTATGATTCCTTCAAAGATGTACAATCAAAATTTTAAAATAAATATATTGTTCAAAATAGTGTCAAGGTTAAATAACTATGCCTTCTGGGACGACACAACCCCCAAGCTCAGGCCTAGCTTATAGTAAAGAGCCATAAAGCCTTAATATTTTTTTAAGGACTCCTTCATATGGAGAGGGTGGTCATATAGTCTTCAAATTGGGCTGATTTAATTGGAAATTAAAAGTTCAAATGGCCTTTTTAAGAGTCTAGAGGGGAACGGGAAGGAGGGCAACGGGACCCCCCTTCTCCATATCCTTTCCCTTATATGTCTGATTCAAATTTTGGGATAGCCATCTTATTCGACTTCGTCCAAAGGTCTAGAGCCCCTTCATAAGGAGATGGTGGTCATACAAGCTTCGGGGGGGGGGGCTCATTTGATTGGAAGTTGAAAGTTATTGCGCCTTTTTTTGAAGTCAAATGTGACCAGAGGGCAACCATCCCCCCTCATCGTTCTTTTCACCAAGATATTTCATACAAATTTTGGGATATTCATTTCGTTCAAAATAGTCCAAAGGTCGAATAAATATAACTAAAGGGTTAACATGACACCACAAAGCCCCGGCGGCGAGAGTTATAAGCTATGCAAGGCATTATCTAGTTTACATATAAGGTTTTCAATAAGGAAAAGGAGGTATGTTTGATCTTGGGTTTCTATAAGGGCTTAGATTCTTAAAATAAAACTCTAAGGAGATGAGGAGAGCGATGTCAAAAAATTTAAATCACACTATTTGCATGCTGTTTGTCGAAAGGATGTGTCAGCAATATCTAAGGTATGACAAGGAATATTCAGCTCAAACTTACAGCAAATGTTGAAGGGGTGTTGAACAAAATCAAAACTCACTAGATGAAGGATGTTTGTCCAAGGAGAGTATCGGCAATATCTAAGAAACGGCTCAGGGTGTCACATTGAAAATTTTTGGTGCATGTTGGGGAGAATATTCAAGAGTGAATGGAGGGCAATCATCCCCCTTGTCTTTTTTAAATACCTCCAACGACACTAATACATATTTTGGAGATCTATTAAAAAAAGATATATAAACTGCAAATACTTCCGACTGCAACTACCTGCGATTACAAATATGAATACAACTTGGTGGCTACTGCAGCTACACAGATAGAAAGAGATGACTGGAAAATGAAAAATTTTTAGTTTAAAACATTTGCCCATTCGATTGGCTTAATAATTTACAGGGAAAATTCAATCAGGCTCTGTAAAGAGAAGCTTTCTAAACCCTTAGAAGTGCTATTTTCTTGTCGTTCTAAATTTCGCACAGGACACGCTTATTGGCAAAAAGGTCGGATGAAAGGGACTAAAAGTGAAAAAAAAAGCAGTAAAGAGGAGAAAATCAAGAATTATATTATAATAACCAATCTTAGCTTTACAATTTATAGGAACAAAGTTTCATAAATTCTAAATATTTTAACCAATGTCCGTCAACGGCTTCCTTTGTGCAGATATTATCAGGTGAAATTTGATAGATGAACACATGTAACAACATCTCTTGAAACTTATAATATTTATTTGGCTATAGGGATGCCTTTTAAAAGTCATATATGACCCCCCCTCCCGCAAAAAAAAGGTTAAACATGTTTATACCTTATTGCCTCATTGACTTTACTGGACGACGCGATTATTTTGTATCTTGTTTATTATTTTCCCGCTCCTATTTTATTCAGTTGATAAAAAAAAATCATTTCTATTGGAAATAAATACTTTCCACTTTATAAAAGTTGATCGGAGACAAGAAAATATTTTACACAGAGTTAAAAAAGCTATGTGAGACCATTTATGGCTGAAATATAATTCTTAAAAAGAAAAATAGAATTAATTTCAACCTTAGACTAAACTCTTCATAACATTTTGACGTTTGTAAAAAAATATTTTTGGCCAGTTATTAAATTCTCATATAATAATTTTGTATTACTTCTGTTTTTTACACGCAGTAAAGCATCTAAGTCTTACCTGATCATAAGTAATATTACAATAAGATTACTTCCAACCCCTACAGAGGTGATACAAATATATAACAGCGCCAATACCAAATGCTGCCCAGGGCTCTGCGGAGGAAATGTCTTCCAATGCTGGTTTATTATTCCCAAGTCACTTTTTGAGAAAAGACCAAATTCCTCCCAATAATCAACTGGGTAGAGAAGAACAAATATATCGGTTGTGTTATTCATTCCAAAAAGCCGAGAAACAAATGATCTAATCTACGACAGTTTCGAAGAATTTTGGCCGTGTGTACCTGCGCTTAATTTCTTTAGAAATCAAGGAATTTTGAATGGAACAAATAGGGAAAACACCTGGTCTAGTAGCGACATAAAAAGAAATCTATGTTTATAGGCAAAGAGTATTCAATCAAGATTGTTAACTGGCTTAGAAAAAATATTCAGAATATATTATATATTTATTTATCAAAAAAAAATGTGGTAAACTTTATGGGTTATCACGTGAAAAAAAGAAAAACAAACTGAAAAAAAAAATAATAGCCAAGAATAAATCTGAACAGCAATTGCTATGCTGATGCTCTTCTGCGATACAATGCGATGCTATGCTGATGACATCCTAAGCCTTTGCAGAACTCTTCAATGTATCACCGGAATTTTTGGAATCCTTGAAGTGGAATATCAGAAAGTTGGGCTCAAATTCAATTCCTCCAAATCTGATATTGTCCTGTTTAACTGGAAAACAGATTCCTCTGCCCCTCCCATCACGCTTGGATCTAGCCCCGTTCAACCAACAGATCACCTTATGCAACTCGGTCTGCCCATGGCTTCTTCCATCCAACACACCCGAGAACTTCTTCTTGAACAAATCAGACGTAGAATCTCGGTAGCTTAGTATCTTGTAAACTTCAATTCAACTGATCTCTTCTAGCAAGTCTAATGCTGTTTCCCTTCCCCATATTCTCTACACTGTACCCTTCTAGAAACTCCTAGCTAAAATTGACAAGAGTAAAATCCGATCTATGTTCTTTCGCTTTGCCAAGTATCTGCTTCATCTGCCTCCGTGGTATATAAATTAACTCGCTATTGTGAGATTCAAGGTTGCTGACTCAGAGGTTGCCGCTGCCATACGGATAGCGAAACATAACAGAAAAATAGATGGGAATTTAAATGATTGGTCACACATTCTCAAGCAGTGATATGTTGTGCTCTTTTTCCTATTCTTTGTTGTGTTTTTTGACGCGTTTTTCAATATTTTTAATAACAATAATAATAATATAATTCTTGTAAGATTTTTAAATGTTATTGTTCTGCAGCATGTATAGTATGTCACAGTTTTTGTCGTTTTGTTTTTGTATATATGTTATGTATATTATACTCGTTCACTTATAAGTCTTTTTTTTATTCTGGTTTATTTCGTATATTTGCTTGTCTTATACTTTGCGAAGTGTTTAAGTGTTGTTTTGATTGTTTTATTATTTTGTTTTCTTTTACTACTCCGTCTTCCTACTTTCGTATGACAGATTTTCAAATAAATAGATAATAAATATCTATTGTTAGATATTTTTATTCTGGTTTATTTCGTATATTTGCTTGTCTTATACTTTGCGAAGTGTTTAAGGGTTGTTTTAATTGTTTTATTATTTTGTTTTCTTTTACTACTCCGTCTTCCTACTTTTGTATGACAGATTTTCAAATAAATAGATAATAAATAAAAAAATTCACAATACTAACAAATGAACACTACACAGTAAACTAAAATCCAATTTTGGGTGTTGTCGTAAACTCCTGAAGGCCAAGAGACTTAGAATGAGCCCACTTTGGCGACTAGTTCTAGTACTGTTAAATCATTCCTGATACCCACAATCCCTGGTCACTGAAACTAGCAAGCACTAAATGAAACTAGCACTGAAATCGCTTCCTGATACCCACAACCCTGATAGAAAATAAAATTTAACCAACTGCTCTGCACTGTTTGAATGTAAGTCTTACATATACGTTTTACTTAATTAAAATATCAGGACTGTCGAAAGTTGAACTGTTTCATCAAGGGAGGGATAAGGGTCTTAAACCCCCTTCCCGAGAAGATTATGTTACAGTAAAAACAAAACTGCTGCAATTATGGCATATGAATGAGCCTTATTGCTATGAATGTATTGTCTGTGAGTTATTAAAAAAATAACGACGAAGACCACACTGCCTTTCCATAACAAACAAATACAAAGCAGAAACAGGTCATCTTCAGCACAATACGAGAACAAGAGAGAAAATATGTATATATAAATACACTTAAATTAAATTTTGACAATTAAAACTAAATAATGTTTTTAAAAACTTTTTTAAAATATACTTTTTAAAAAACAGCCCTAGCATCCTTACTTCAACGAATTTCAACCAGGACTGACAAAAAGAATGAAGTGAGAATATAAATTCATTCAAACTAAAGAGAACAAAGTGATTAAATGCAATTTCTCAGAGCCAACCTTGCTTTTTTACCAGCCTGTCTCAAAGGCCTTTTCGTAGCTGGCTCAATACTATTATAAATCGGTTGGTAAAATATTTTGTTAGATCATTTTTAATTAAATTTGAGTATAAAGAATCTAGTGAGTATTCCCCTAAGTCCCTGTTCAAAGAAATATTATTATTTATTTTGAGATTAATTTCGATTGATTCTCGAACCACCTGTTTAATCCCCAAATCAATACTGATGAATGAAGATTTTTTTTAAAAGTATCGTGTGGGACAGATTATTAAATATATGCCAAACCAACCTTGAACAGAATCAAAGGAGTTGTTGGAACTATTTGAAATTAATGCCTTATCTATGTCTTTTTTATGCTGTTGTAACCGTTTTTCTAGATGGGTCCTGCCGACATAGTAATTTCCACAATCACAGGTTATTGGATAGACCCCTCTTTGGCGAATAACTGGGGTCTTATCTGTATCGGAATTTAAGAAATTAATGATTTTAAAATTATTAGTAAAAACTACGTACAGATTATTTTTGTGCAAATGTTTTTTAATTTTGTTGTGATTTTTGGGATATACGGAAGATAAACAATATTTGAGGGCTTATCAGTAGCCTCACATTGTGAAATATCTTCTTCGATTTTACAAAAATGTCTTTTTATTCTACGGTTAATTATTTTATTGACAAAAGGAATGGGGTATCCATTACCAAAAAGAATATCTCTGATAAAGTTTATTTCTACATTTATATACGAATCGGAGCACATATTCAGGGCACGATCAATGAGGGAAGTTACAACTGCAAGAGGTTACAGTTAGAAAGGGCAAAATGTTTGCCATTTATGTCGAGAACCTTGAAACTTGGGTATTAAATTCTTATTTTTTCCATTGATGGCATTTTGCCATTATGTCGCCATTTATGTCGAGAACATTGAAAATTCGGGCATTAAATTCTTATCTTTTAAAACACGCCTATTGGGGTCGTTATATGGATGACGTAATTTCACTTTGGAATTATGGGGAAGCTGAAATTCGGGGCTTCTTAGATCATCTTAACACTTATGACCGAAATTTGCAGTTCACACTAGAAGTTGAAATTGAAAATAAACTACCGTTTTTAGATGTGTTAATTATTCGTAATGCTGATAAACTGGATTTTACTATCTATTGAAAGCCAACACAAAACAATAGATATCTTCACTTTAATTCAAATCACCACCCACAAGTTAAATGAGCAGTTGTAACTTCCCTCATTGATCGTGCCCTGAATATTTGCTCCGATTCGTACATAAATGCAGAAATAAACTTTATCAGAGATATTCTTTTTGGTAAAGGATACCCCATTCCTTTTGTCAATAAAATAATTAACCGTAGAATAAAAAGACATTTTTGTAAAACCGAAGAAGATATTTCACAATGTGAGACTACTGATAAGCCCTCAAATATTGTCTATCTTCCGTATATCCCAAAGATCACAATAAAATTAAAAAATATTTGCACCAAAAATAATCTGTACGTAGTTTTTATTAATAATTTTAAAATCATTAATTTCTTAAATTCCGGTAAAGATAAGACCCCAGTTACTCACCAAAGAGGGGTCTATCAAATAACCTGTGTTTGTCGAAATTACTATGTCGGCAGGACCCATCAGAATCTAGAAAAACGGTTACAACAGCATAAAAAAGACATAGACAAGGCATTAATCAAACAGTTCGTGGTAACGAACTGTAGTAAGGAGCGACCCGGCTCAATAGTAACCAAAACTCTAAAAAATGGAATTTTGATATCAATAGCTACATCAAAAGAATCGCATTTTAATTCTGATTAAAGTTTCATCTGATATATAAGTTTCATCAAGTTTAGTCTTACCCATCAAAAGTTACGAGCCTGAGAAAATTTGCATTATTTAAGTAAAAAAGAGGGAAACACTCCCTAAAAGTCATAGAATCTTAACGAAAATGACACCATCAGATTAAGCATATCAAAGAACCCTACTGTGGAAGTTTCAAGCTCCTATCTACAAAAATGTGGAATTTTGTATTTTTTGCCAGAAGACAAATCACGGGTGCGTGTTTATTTTTTATTATTTTTTTTTTTTCCCAGGGGTCAACGTACCAACCAAGTGGTGCTAGAATGTCGCAAGAGGGCTCATTCTAACGGAAATGAAAAGCTCTAGTGCAATTTTTAAGGGATCAAAAAATTGGGGGGCATCTAGGCCCCCTCCAACGCTCATTTTTTCCCAAAGTCAACGGATCAAAATTTTGAGATAGCCATTTTGTTCAGCATAGTCGAAAACCATAATAACTATGTCTTTGGGGATGACTTACTCCCCCAAGTGTACAGACGTTTTCAGGGGGATTTTATTTTGTTTGGGGATGGGACTGAGGGGAGGGGGCTATGTTGGAGGATCTTTCCTTGGAGGAATCTGTCATGGGGGACGAAAAATTCAATGAAAAGGGCGCAGGATTTTCTATAAGAAAACAATGAAAAATAAACATGAAAACGATTTTTCAAATGAAAGGAAGGAGTAGCATTGAAACTTAAAACGAACGGATATTATTACGCATATGAGGGGTTCTAAAAATACTTTAGCATAAAGAGCGAGGTATTTAGGAGGAGATAAATACCTCGCTCCTTATGCTAAAGTATTTTCAGTAATTTCATCTATTTATTCTACGGCCTTTCTGATTCAGGGGTCATTCTTAAAGAATTGGGACAAAACTTACTATTTAGTGTAAAGAGCGAGGTATTAACGAGGGTACAAACCCCCTCGTATACATAATAAAAATATAAGATTATGAAAGTTTGTTACGTAAGTTAATTCTTAAGTTACGAATATTTTTTACTAATAAAAACGTTCGTTAAAAATTAAAAGTTCTAGTTGCCTTTTTAAGTAACCGAAAAATTGGAGGGCATTAAGACCTCCTTCTCCACCCCTTATTTCTCAAAATCGTCTGATCAAAACTAAGAGAAAGCCATTTAGCCAAAAAAAGAATTAATATACAAATTTCATTTTAATAGTTTATGTGCGGAGAGCCAAAACCAAACATGCATTAATTCAAAAACGTTCAGAAATTAAATAAAAAAAAACTAATTTTTTTAGCTGAAAGTAAGGAGCGACATTAAAACTTAAAACGAACAGAAATTACTCCGTATATGAAATGGGCTGTCCCCTCCGCAATCCCTCGCTCTTTACGCTAAAGTTTGACTCTTTGCCACAATTCTACTTTTTAAAACAATTAAAAAGTTTAGCGCAAAGAGCGAAGGATTGCGGAGGGGACAACCCATTTCATATACGGAGTAATAATTCCTTTTAAAGGATGATTTTTTCATTCATCTCTAAGAGGAGATGCACAATCCAAGAGATGTACATCTCCAAAAGGAGATCCACATCTCCAATGTGGAGCATAATCTGTGAGCAGTGTTGCTGCTGTATCTCGTCTGCATCAAAGTCCATCGTGCTGTAAAATCACTTATGAGAGAATTTGTACTTGTAGTTTACAGTGAACAAATGAGGGTAAATAGATTGAGGAAAAACTTTGAGACAAAGATTTGACTTTGAATAGTCAGGTGTAGTCTAATAGTACTATGTGGGCAGTAAGGGTTTTATTTCTATTTATCAAACGTTAAGGATTGCTAACAATTTGGTGTTCAGTTGAAAATTCGTGGATTACCGTCTAACATTCGTAGTTTTTATTTATTATTATTATTTTTTTTTTTTTTTTTTTTACAAGGGTTTTGAGCTTTTGAGCACAGATGTTAATGACCCTTATAAATTCTTTCTTCCCGCTTCTTGATTAAATTTAAAAAAAGTTTTTTAATTGAAAGTAAGGAGTGACATTAAAACTGAAAAAGAACAGAAATTATTCCGTATATGAAAGGGGATTTTCCTCCTCAACAACCCGCTCTTTACGCTAAAGTGTGACTCTCTCAACTCTACTTTTTAAAACAGTAAAAACTTTAGCCTAAAGAGTGGGCCGTTGATGAGGAAAAGCCCCTTTCATATACGGAGTAATTTCTGTTCCTCTTCAGTTTTAATGTCGCTCCTTACTTTCAGTTAAAAACTTGTTTTTTTTATTTAATGTCTGACCGTTTTTGAATTAGTGCATGATTTGATTTTGGCTCTCCGCACATTAATAATTAAAACGAAATTTGCGTATTAATTTTTTTGGGCTAAATGTCTTTCTCATAGTTTTAATAGGAAGATTTTGAACAGAAGGAGAGGGGGAAAAGGCCTAGTTGCCCTCCAAGTTTTTGATTACTTAAAAATGCAACTAGAACTTCTAATTTCTTACGGACTTCTTCATTAGTACAAAAAAAACACGTAACTTACGAATTAACTTACGTAATGAACTTCTATATTCGTATGTTTTTATTACGTATATGAAGAGGTTCACTCCCTCGTCAATACCTCGCTCTTTACACTAAATCTTAAATTTTGTCCCAATTCCTTAAGAATAACCCCTGAATCACAAAGGCGGTAGAATAAATAGTTGAAATTACTAAAAATACTTTTACATAAAGAGCGAGGTATTACGAGGAGGTGAACCCCTCATATGTGTAATAATTTCTGTTCGTTTTAGGTTTTAATGCTCCTCCGTACTTTCAGTTGAAAAAACTTTTCAGATTTATTTTCTCATTGTTTTTTTAAATACTACTAGAAAATCCTGCGCCCCCTTCGTTTAAATTCTCTTCCCCGTGAAAAATTCCTCCATGGAAAGATCCTCCCATGTAACCCCCTTCAAATTCTCCGCCCCCCTAAACAAAAAATCTCCCCGAAAACGTCTTTACACTTCCGAATAACCATTGCTATATGTGAGCAATAGTCAAATTTTGTAACTTGCAGCCCCTCCCACGGGAACTGTGGGGGAGTAAGTCGTCCCCAAATGTATAGTTATTAAGTTTTTCGACTGTGGTGAATAAAATGGCAATCTCAGAATTTTGATTTGGTGACTTTGGGGAAAAAATTAGCATGGGAGGGTGCCTAGATGCCCTCCAATTTTTTGGTCACTGAAAAAGGGCACTAAAATTTTAAATTTCCGTTTGAATGAGCCCTCTCGCGACATCCTAGGACCACTGAGTCGTTACGATCACCCCTGGGAAAAAAAATAAACACGCATCCGTGATCAGTCTTCTGGCAAGAAATGCGAAATTCCACATTTTTGTAGATAAGAGCTTGAACTTTAAATTAGGGTTCTCTGATACGCTGAATCTGATAGTGTGATTTTCGTTAAGATTGTATGACTTTGATGGGTCGTTTTCCCCTGTTTTCTAAAATAGGTAATATTTTCTCAGGCTCGTAACTTTTGATGGGTAAGACTAAACTTGATGAAACTTATATTTTTAAAATCAGCATTAAAATACAATTCTTTTGATGTAACTATTGGTATAAAAGTTCCATTTTTTAGAGTTTCGGTTACTATTGAGCTGGGTCACTCCGTACTACAGTTCGTTACCACGAACTGTTTGATTGGATTGAAGAATAAGGTTTTGATATCTTAACGGTTTGATTAGATATTTTTACTGATATTTTATGTTACGAAGCGAACAATACGTATATTCTTATGGGTAATAATTTTCAACCCAACTCTGGTTCTTTATTGAATTCTTTACAGTTGTAAAAAGCTTACATTTGCTCTGAACTGAAAAGGTTGACACACTTCTTCAAGGGGAGAGAAATCAATATTGCAGATAGTAAAAAGCTGGTAAGAACACTGTTGATGTATTACTCAACCCCTCCCCTCTATTGGAGACAAAAATGCGAAGTCATCAGAACGAATCACTTATGCTAAAACATATACATAGTGGATGTACCCTATTTAAATGGAGATACTATATTGCCATATTTATTGATTCATTAGTTATTTTTGGGTGCCAGAATTGATATTCCAAGCTGTTATCCCAGTTTTAGATTTCTATGGGTCTCAAAATCATTAAAGTAATACCACAGTTTTCATCCCAAGCAGAGATAACCAGGGTATTGAAGACTCTAGTGAGAGTCAACGATGATGGCTAATGAAACAGCCCTTGATAATTTCCGGCATGGGATATATTCCGGGATGTATTTTCTACGGGGGTTATTGTTGAAGAGAGATTATTTTCCAGTGGGGTGGTGGTATTTTCAATTGGTAGGTATTTTCTGGAGGTTTTTTTCCTGGGAGGGGGGGAGGGGGGTAGACACCTCGAACCGATAAAGACGCCCTTGGAAATTTTTAGAGAACTGTGTTTAAGGCTTATTGAAGCTTACTAGATAAGTGTGAGAGGGTGGTGTTATTTTATAATAGAAACTGTGATGTCATGAATGCTTCCAAGTCGTCCAGGTGTCTGGACTTCTTATTTCTATCAAATGTTGCTCAAGCTTACCCTTGTTAGACACAGTTATTAGAAACAGTTATTAGAAATCAGTTATTAGAAACCCATCTTTCAAGTGATTCTATTAGTCGACCAAAAGATCATTACATTAGATATTAGGTATACATCTAGATTAAAGTTTATCTTTTAATGTACCACACAGATTTGATAAGAAAAAAAAATGTTTTTATAATTCTGTATCTTAAGAAAGCTTAAAAGCTAATACTGAAAATCCTGTTTCATCCTCTAGTAGAATAAACAATAATTTACTTTGGTCTTCTAAATAAAGACTTAACGTATGAAGAGGAGTAAAGGAAACAAACGAAAAGAAAACTAAAGTCTAACAGAACAGCACATTTGACGAGAACGACAACAACAGCACTCATAGTAAATAACTGAATTAAAAAGCTATGATGGAAACATTGTTTATTCATCAAAAAGAACGCAGATGGGGGGAGATTTCGCTCTATTATACCTTGGTCGTAACAGAGAGTGATCATATTCCTGATCTTTTTTCTTAGTTATATCAAATGCTCCACAATTTCAAATAATATTGCTATTTCTGAACCATAATTGAATTCCAAGAAAATATTTAAAAGTCGGGAAAATGCAAATAGATGCAGTCTTAGTGGCTTCATCTTTTTCAGGCATATGTCCCGAAAATGAAAAATGTATTTTTTGGGGCTTTCATTGAAAATTGCCTTCTTTGATATTTTCTTTGAAAAGCTGCAAAACACAAAAGTACCCTCTAGAAATGGCAAATGTATTCACCCTACCCCAATCCTACATTCTGCAAATTGATATTCCTGCGTATATATTCCCTACTCGTTAATATCTTCAAAAATGAACAAGAGCTAAGAGCTCATATGGCACTTGTGACGAGGTAAAAAGAGCTAAGAGCCAAGAGCTCATACAGTATGAGCTCTAACAAAAGTCTAAGATTCAATAGATTGATTTAAATGGAAGATCAGATGCTTAATGCCTGTTAGGATATAAATGTGAGCTCTGAGTCACGATGTCCTTCTAAATATCAAAATTCATTAAGATCCGATCACCCACTAGTAAGTTATAAATACCTCATTTTTATTTTTTTCCTCTCCCTTCAGCCCCCCAGATGGCCAAATCTGGGAAAACGACTTTATCAAGTCAATTTGTGCAGCTCTCTGACACGTTTAACAATTTTCATCGTCCTAGCAATTCCAGAAGCACCAAACTCACCAAATCGCTGAGCCCCTCCCCCCAGCTCCCCCAAAGAGACCGATTCCAGTACTGTTACATCAATCCAGTATCAAGGACATTTGCTTATTCTATTCACCAGGCTTCATCCCGATCCCTCCACTTCAAGCGCTTCCCAAGATTTCCGATTTCCCCCTCCAATTTCCCCAACCAACAAATCTGGTAGGGATTTGAAATAAGAGCTGTGAGACATGAAATGCTTCTAAATATCAAATTTCATTAAGATCCGGTCACCCGTTCTTAAGCTAAAAATACCTCAATTTTTCTAGTTTTTCCAAATTAACACCCCCCATCGAAATATTCAACACCCGACTTTAGAATAATATCAAAAATGATTACCTTGCCCTTTTGAATTATCGATACCGTTCTTTATAGGTAGGAATTTTTTCATACATTTCAGTTACAATTTTATCCTTATCTTTTGACATAGATTCTTTGAATGACCTGCTCATCAAATTCATGGAAAAACGTTTTAAATACGTATTTAAATTGCGCATTTGAAAAGGCGGCCTTTGAAACAAGGTGAGCAATAACTGGGGTCCGCGTTGTCTGTGCCCAAAGGACATGGGAACTAATTAAAAGTCAATAGCTAAGTTCATGAATGTAAAATCATCATTGATGACTGTCACAGTGTAAAAATATTTTCCCTTTACTGTTCTGACTGCATAGATGACTGGAACAGTTACATCCGCAGGACTTCCGCAGGACAGCAATAGTTACAGCTTAGAGGTATAAGCCTAGAGAAGGAAACATGTTAAGAAAACATTTCATAATACGCACAATAACTGTAGCTAACACCTTTTGCATGGATCCCATCTATACTTTACCGCTAACCCACCTTCCCCTAAAAAGCAAATATATAGTCCAAATTATATAAAACCAGTGCATTCTGTCACCCATCACTTGTTTTCCGGTTATTCTTTTAAACAGTTAATTCAATTAATAAGTACAAGGTATGAAACAACAGAGACGCATTGGAAGAATAGAGGGGAAATATATAATTTCGACTGTATATTTACACATTAAGGGGGGGGGTAAAATATAGGGAGTTCCATGCAAAATATGTTTGCTACAATTGTTGTGCATATTGTATTCCTATCATGCTTCCTTCTCAAACATGTTTCCTTCTTAACTCGTAAGTTAAAAATACATCATTTTTCTAATCTTTCAGAATTAACCCTCGCCCCCACTCCCCCAAAGAAAGCGGATCCGTCCCGGTTATGTCAATCACGTATCTAGGACTTGTGCTTATTTTTCCCACCAAGTTTCATCCCAATCCCTCCACTCTAAGCGTTTTCCAAGATTTTAGGCCCCCTCTCTCAATTCCCCCAATGTCACCAGATCCAGTCGGGATTTAAAATAAGAGCTCTGAGACACGATATCCTTCCAAATTTCATTGAGATTCAATCACTCCTTCGTAAGTTACAAATACCTCATTTTTTCTATTTTTTCAAAATTAACCCTAGCCCCCCCCAACTCCCCAAAACAGAGAAGGTCCGTTCCGGTTATGTCAATTATGTATCTAGGACTTGTGCTTATTTTTCCCACCAAGTTTCATCCCGATCCCTCCACTCTAAGTGTTTTCCAAGTTTTAGGTTTCCCCTCCCAACTCCCCGCCCCCCGTCACCAGATCCGGTCGGGATCTAAAATAAGATCTCTAAGACACGATATCCTTCTAAACATCAAATTTGATTGAGATCCGATCACCCGTTCACAAGTTGAAAATACCTCATTTTTTCTAATTTTTAAGAATTACTCCCCTCCCCCCTCAACTACCCCAAAGAGAGCGAATCAGTTCCGATTATGTCAATCATGTATCTGGGACTTGCGCTTATTTTTTCCATCAAGTTTCATCCCGATCCCTCCACTCTAAGTGTTTTCCAAGATTTTAGGTTCCCCCCTCCAACTCCCCCCAATATCATCAGATCCGGTCGGGATTTAAAATAAGAGCTCTGAGACACAATATCATTCAAAGTATAAAATTTTATTAAGATCCAATTACCCGCTCATAAGTTAAAAATACTTCATTTTTTCTATTTTTTGCGAATTAACCGGCCCCCCACTCCCCCCCCCCCCAGATGTCCAAATCGGAAACGACTATTTCTAATTTAATCTGGTCCGGTCCCTGATACGCTTGCCAAATTTCATCGTCCTAGCTTACCTGGAAGTGCCTAAAGTAGCAAAACCGGGACCGACAGATCGACAGACAGACAGACCGACAGAATTGGCGATTGCTATATGTTACTTGGTTAATACCAAGTGCCATAAAAATATAAGAGACGAGGAAATCATATTGTAAAGTATACAATTTGTTAGCTTATCTAAGCGACCTTTCACCCTAACTAGCAGGGGTATGTCTTTCAAAATTTTTATCCGATGCATCTGACAATACCAAATGTTGCATGGCTGTAACAGTTGAGCTAAAAGGTAACCTAAGCTAATTAATAAAATCTTAATTACAGATTTCCTGTATCCCTGCCGAATAGAACGACGTAAAAGCTGGGAATCATTTGCCACTAGAAATTCTGTTTCTGAAGGTTCCAATTTGCAATCCAATTTCC
This sequence comes from Artemia franciscana, assembly GCF_032884065.1. NCBI lineage: Eukaryota > Metazoa > Arthropoda > Branchiopoda > Anostraca > Artemiidae > Artemia > Artemia franciscana. Next base: position 7,637,564 of record NC_088877.1, read on the forward strand.
TCAGATTTGATTGTAATGCACTAATTGCATTCTGTATCGATTTTAAATTATGCGGAAACAACAATTATCATCAGCGTACAACTAGTAAGTCCTATGTCTCTTATCGCCGATTAAATACTGTTGTCAACTTTTCTTTTTTCAGAGGTTGAATTCCAAGATGTGTAATTAAGCTAAAATTTCATTTTCGGAACAAAGCCGTTGGTAAGTAAAACAATACTTGATCTTAAAGTTTTAATCTTTATTGTTCATCTGATATGTTTCTTAAGCCTCAAAATAAACTTCCCAAGGCCCTTGAATGCGCTCTCTTTCTCCGGACATATCTAAATTATCCTCAAAATTTCTCAAACTCCTTCAAGTTTCTGTAAGATTTGATATTAATCCCACCAGAAAGTCTTGAACAAAATTCCTGTGTTAGTTCTTTTGTTCACTCTTCTGCGAATTAGATAAATTCCTTATTTTGAATCTTTATTATTTTTCTTTTGTTCTTTTAACTTAGCTGTGTTGTATTTGTATGTTTACTTTTCTTTCTTAAAATTTCTTATTTTAATTCATTATTAAGTATTTTCAAAATAAGAGAAAAAAATTTAGTTAAAGGACAAAAAGGCAATGGACACAGAAAACATAAATACTACAAGCATATATAAGCGGTATCAGTTGATTTGTGTTTGTTTCGTTCAGCATATTTTCAGTCGTTTCCCTTTTTGAATTTCACCCATTTAACACTTCCCTCTTCACATCCTCCCAAGTAGTTCCCATTTCCCTTCAGTTTTTCCGTATAATAATCTCACTTCATTCATGGGCGACATTCTTTTGTTTGGCTGTAGACGTGTCGCTGACAGGAAAGCAGGATAAAAGCATTTTTATTGTACAGTTTACTATTTAAAATACGATCAGTCATACGGATACTCAAAACAAACCCATTTTTAAAACCCTGCTTGACCACTGTCATAAATGATACCTTCACTGTTAAAATCTTGGTTTGCAGACGTATCTTGCTATTCTTCAAAATTTCTTCTACTGTGAAAAAAAAACACCCCGGGCTATTCTTCATTAACATGTTCAGAACACAGTCATTGTTCTGAACGGTTGAACGGTCTGAACGGCTTAGTTTCAGTTGAAAAAAAGGTTTTATTTAATTTCTGATCGTTTTTTAAGTAACGCCGTTAAATCCAGTTCCTTCTAAAAGGTACATCCGCTCACCCCCGAAAAATTCTTCCATGGAAAGATCTTCTGACATGTCAATCCTGTGGAAAATCCTTCTATCAATCCCAGCGAAAAAAAAAATAAACATGCATCCGTAAATGTGGAGAAAGAATCTTCAGTATCACATCGAAACTAATTGGTTAATAGATGGCTTGTTGTACGGCAATACGACAAATTGCCTAAGGCTGGGTCGGCTGTTTTAGGGTTCAAACTTAAGACCTGGAACATTTCATTCGTAAATATGGGATTTTTCCATTCTTTTGCAATTTGTAAGCCAAATTCTTCATCATACGGTAAAACAGTTGTAGCTAGATCTTTTGGAGGTGAATGGAGTTCGTCCGGAATGAGGCAGACTCTGTCTGCTGACCACGTGCCTCTGGATATGGGGTTTCTCCCCTAACTAAACACTCCGATCAGGACGGCCGCAACCTCATGTGGCGGGTGAAGCCCACCCCCGGAATCTCAGTACCTAGGTTCAACCTAGCTCTAATCAGATTCCAGGCCTAGGGTCGGTTGGGCTAGCGACCCTCCACCCGAAAATGAAGTGCTACGAAAAGTGACAATATAGCCTCGGACCCGGATTCCCTTTAAAGATCTCGACCATCGCGCGTCAATGGACATGCTGACGACGTCAGAAAGACTGACAGACTAAACCTTATGGACCGAAGGAGGCTACGAATAGCCACCTGGAATGTCTCGACTTTGAATGAACCTGCGTCAAAGAACCTACTCTATCAAGAACTTCGCAAGAATAAAGTGTCAATTGCAGGTCTTACAGAAACACGTCTTACCGGAAGCGGAGAAGAGCGAATAGGTAACAGTGACTCATTGTTCTGGTCTGGAGGAAGTTCGAGAAGGAATGGTGTTGGCCTTGCACTCAATAGCCTTACAAGAAAGGCCTTACTTTTACACGAAGCTGTATCGGACAGATTAATGAAGGCCCGCTTTGGACACAAACATGGCAAGATGACTGTCATCATAGGCTATGCCCCGACCAACGATTCTGATGATGCAACTAAGGAGGATTTCTACTCTGCTTTGTCCAGATGCCTTGCAACAGTTCCCCCCATGATATAACTGTTCTCCTTGGCGACTTTAATGCGACAGTGCGCGATGATATGGGTTTATGGCGTGGCACAGTTGGTCCTGTATCCCCCGACCCACTTAACGACAATGGGCTTCGCTTACTTGAACTGTGCCGATCTCACGACCTCTACATTGCAAACACCTACTTCCAACGCAAAACTATTCATCAGTACACTTGGTATAGTAATGACGGTCGTACAAAGAAGATGATCGACTACGTCATTATTTCCAAACGCTGGAGATCATTGGTGAAGAACTGCAGAACTTACAGATCAGCAGAGCTTGGAAACGCAGACCATAGGCTTGTGTGCGCCGATCTTCGGCTTCGCCTCCATGCACAACGATCGAAAGAAAACCCGTCACTGCCGATATTGGGAAACTAAAGGAACCAGATACTCGCCAGAATTACAGTATCGAGATATCGAATCGCTTCGAGGCCCTTGGCTCACTTAATAGCAGCGAAGATCTCTGGAAGCATTTTAAATTGCAGACCAGTGAAGCAGCACAACTAGTGCTTGGAAAGAAGAGTTATCCAAAGAAATCGTGGCTAACTAATGAAACACTGCAAGTCATAGAGCAAAGACGGAAGGCAAGACTCTTTGAGGATATGACCACATATCGGAGGCTCAATGGAGTGCGGAACAGACTCATTCACCGGGATAGAACCCAGTTTGTTGCAAGGAAAGCCGATGAAATTGAGCTAGCTGCAAAAAAGAATAACATTGGCAGCCTATTCAAGCATCTCCGAGACCTCACTGAAAATAAAACACCCACCTTGGGTCCCGTCCTGTCCAGGGATGGTGCACTTCTCTCTGACGAAGGTTCTTGTCTTGAGCGGTGGAAGGACCACTTCTGTTCGCTCCTCAACAATACTGGTCCACCTGCGCCTCCTAATGATAGTCCCAGCCAACCTTGCAGTCAAAGACCTGGAACAGATGTTCCTCCAGATGAGCCTTTCAGCCCCTCAGAAATTGGACATGCAGTAAAAAGACTCAAGAATAATAAAGCTGCGGGTATCTGTGGCTTAAACTCAGAGCTGCTAAAATATGGAGGTCCTGCAATGCCCCTGTTTCTACACACCCTGTTCTCTACAATCCGGAAAACAGAGATAATTCCTGAGGATTGGTGGAAGGGTGTCATCATCCCCTTATGGAAGAGAAAAGGCTCGAGAAGCGACTGCTTCAACTACCGTGGAATAATCCTACTGTCAATCCCTGGCAAACTGTTTTCAATGGTCCTGCTGGATCGATGTCGGAGCATCATTCAAAAAATCCGGCGACCGGAGCAAGCTGGTTTTATGTCGGATCGTTCAACCATCGAGCAGACTTTCACGATTCGACAAATAGTAGAGAAGACCACAGAGTTCCGACAGAAAGCATTTATTGCCTTCGTTGACTTCCGTGCTGCATTTGACTCAGTCGATCGAAAAGCTCTTTGGCGGATCCTAGAGTAAACTGGCTTACCCGAGAAATATTGCAGACTTCTCAAGGCGCTGCACCATGGGACGGAGAGCTGTGTACAAGTAAATGGTCGGCGCAGCCCGTTCTTTCAAATCACGACAGGGGTGCGCCAAGGATGTGCAGTGGCCCCAGAGCTCTTCAATGTCATCATAGATTAAGTTATGACAAAAACCACTTCACGTTTCAGCTTTGGGCTCAAATTCGGAGATCATACCATCACAGATGTCGATTTTGCCGATGACTTGGCCATTCTGGCGGACTCCATGGAGCAGCTGCTGGAAGCGCTCCGAATTCTGCGAGAAGAGGCTGCCAAAGTAGGACTGCATATAAACTGGAACAAAACAAAAATTATGGCCATAGACCCGTCTTCTCCTGCTGTTAACTCTCCAGTTAGCCTGGACAGCACCACTAGCATCGAGATTGTCAAAGACTTCACCTACCTGGGCTCCGTAATTTCTTCAAATGGCTCACTTCTCCCCGAGCTGCAGGCAAGATTATCTAAAGCGTCTTCTGTCATGGGTAGACTGAACCGTCACCTCTGGCGAAAACCAAATATCAGTCGCACAACGAAACTGCGGATCTTCAACGCTCTAGTCGGTTCTGTGATGCTTTACGGAGCTGAGACATGGCAAGCATCAGCTGCAACCCTCAAGAAAATAGACGTATTTCATGCAAAGAGCCTGAGGAGGATTGAGGGCCTACGATGGTCTGACTTCGTCAGCAATGAAAAGCTTCTGCAGCTCACAAAGCAGTCTTGGTTTTCGTCTCAAGCAGCCGAGCGAACCTTACAATGGTTCGGGCATCTGCTTCGAATGCCACCACATCTACCCGCAAAGATGATCTATGACTTCGACCCTATCAAAGTTGGTTGGAAGCGACCTCGAGGCCGACCAAAAAAACGTTGGTCCGACAGCCTGTCCGAGTTCTTAGCGATGGCAAACATCAGACAGGGCAAAGAGCAAATACTCGCCATGGACCGAAGTGGGTGGAGGAAGCAGACGTCACTCTCTACGCCGAGCAGTGCCCGGCAGGAGACTTAAATCAAGTCAGTCAAAGTAGATCTATGTTAAATGGACAAGTTGTAAGAGGAGAGTCCGATGACTCAAAATTAATGTGGCTAGTTTTAGTAACAGATAAGTCATTTTTGCTGTTTGTAACAACATTGCTTAAAGATGGGTAAGCGGTTATAGCAGTAAATGAGTTATTTTCACAAGTTTCAGGTGAATCACACCGCTCTTTCTTTTCCAGAGGAGCTTGATTAAGGCATATCTCTTCAAAGTCAATTTGCTCAGAATATTTATGAAATATTTCAATAGCCTTGTCAATCTTAACAAAAAAAAGTTTCCAAACTGTTTCCGTCAATGGTTTCTAAGAAACGGATTTTCTGCAGTTAGGAAAGCATTCAATATGTATGATTTCGGTAAACAAGCTATTTGGGAGAGATTTTTTTTTAGATTCACACTGAATATGAGATGGGTTTTTTTTCAAACAGTTCGTGGTAACGAACTGTGGTAAGGAGCGACCCAGCTCTATAGTAACCGAAACTCTAAAAAAAAGAATTTTTATAACAATAAATAGCGACGAAGACCACACTGCCTTTCCATAACAAAAAAAAATACTAATTAGAAACAATAGGGAAAATCTTTTCAAGACAGTGGAAATCAGTTATGTGAATATTTCGGCCCTATTTCCAAGGGCCGTCTTCAGCACAATACGAGAACGGGAATCATGGTGCGGGAATCAATCGAAATTAATCTCAAAATAAATAATAATATTTCTTTGAACAGGGACTAGGGAAATGCTCACTAAATTCCTTATACTCAAATTGAATTAAAAATGATCTAACAAAATATTTTACTAAACCGATTTATAATATTATTGAACCAGCTACGAAAAGGCTTTTGAGACAGGCTGCTAAAAAAGCAAGGTGGGCTCTGAGAAATTACATTTAATCACTTTGTTCTCTTTAGTTTGAATGAATTTATATTCTCACTTCCTTCTTTTTGTGAGTCCTGGTTGAACTTCGTTGAAGTAAGGATGTTAGGGCTGTTTTTAAAAAAGTTTTTAACAAACATTATTCAGTTTTAATTATCACAATTTAATGTAAGTTTATTTATATATTCATATTTTCTTTCTCGTTCTCGTATTGTGCTGAAGACGGCCCTTGGACATCGGGCCGAAATATTCACAAAACTGATTTCCACTGTCTTGAAAAGATTTTCCGTATTGTTTCTACTTTGTATTTGTTTGTTATGGAAAGGCAGTGTGGTCTTCGTCGTTAGTTTCATCTAGCCTATGGGGAGCAGTTGACCTATGATATCTTTTATTTTATTAGTCTAGGTAAAAAAACATCCAAATATTATCAATCAACCAAATTTTTTAGAATCCTGTAGAAATGAAAACCTTATTCCCAAGTCTTTAAGATATAAATTACATTTAAATACCCGGAAAGAAGCGCAATTCGCCCATACACTACAGTTAAAAACCTTAGTCCATATTATTAAGGACACAAAACAGAAAAGACATATAATTTCTTCAGAGAGAAAATTGTTAGAAACTTTTTTGCTCGAAAACCCATCCACTGTTGATTTTTCTCAAGTTATTAGATTAGAAAGGAATTTATTTAGCAACGATTTTCGCTTGTCCAATAAACGCCTCTATAGAAAATTGGAAGGTTTGCGAAATGAATCTTCGGTGAGAAACCGTATTTATTCTCCAAGATTCACTCCTGGACCCGCTATTGTTAACCTCTCTTCTAAAACATTGGAACCCCAGGAAATCGAAACACTGGAAAGAGGTCTAAAGTTCTCTTTTCTACCGAAACAGGTTCCTGTGGCAGATATAGTTTCCTCTCTAGAGTCCGCTTTGAATAAACACAATCCATCTGTTTCTAACCCCGATGAAGTTTTATAATAGCCAAAAAAAGTTTAAGCCTCCTACCACTTCCACACCGAAAAATTTGCACGACATAAAAATACTATCTAATCTCCGAAAAGATCCTTCTATTATAATAACTAAAGCAGACAAAAGCAATTCATTTGTTGTCATGAATACGACAGACTATGATTAAGAAATTCTTTCGCATTTAAATGACACAATTACATATAAAACAATAACTCATAATCCTATTGATCATTTTGTTAATAATATTATAAATGAATTAAAGCAGAATTACCCCACAAATATACAATACATTTTTCCCCGTGGTAGTTTCTGTCCTAAACTCTACGGTTTACCAAAAATACATAAACAGGGTTTTCCCTTAAGACCTATCGTAGCGTGTACTAAGGCCCCCGCTGCCAATATTGGGAAATGGCTTTGCACAGCTTTCAAACCTTTATTGTATTCTCAAAATTCCTATATTCGTAATTCGGCAGATTTGGTTGGAAAACTTAGCAACACAAGTATCTCAGAAAACACAATAGCTAGTAGTTTTGACATTGTTTCCATGTATACAAATATAGATGTGACTATTTCTGAGGAATTATTAAAAACAAAAAGAAGAAAATTACCACTTAATCGAGGCTTCAGCGACGGGAATTGGTTGTGAAGTTTTAATGACTCTGGTTAAAATTTGTAATAAGTTTTCTATGTATTTTCAATTTCACGATTCTTTTTATCAGCAAAAAAATGGGTTACCCATGGGGCACCTTTATCCGGGCTACTGGAAAATATTTATGTCGAGAACCTTGAAAATTGGGCATTAAATTCTTATTTTTTAAAACACTTCTATTTGGGTTGTTATATGGATGACGTAATTTCACTTTGTAATTATGGGAAGCTGAACTTCGGGGCTCCTTACATCATCTTAACTCTTAAGACCGAAATTTGCAGTTCACCCTAGAAGTTGAAACTGAAAACAAACTACCGTTTTTAGATGTGTTAATTATTCGTGATGCTGATAAACTGGATTTTACTATCTATCAAAAACCAACATAAAACAATAAGATGTCTTCACTTTAATTCAAATCGCCCCCCTCAAGTTAAAAGAGCAGTTGTAACTTGCCCCGATTCATATATAAATGCAGAAATAAACTTTATCAGAGTTATTCTTTTTGGTAATGGATACCCCATTCCTTTTGTCAATAAAATAATTAACCGTAGAATAAAAAGACATTCTTGTAAAATCGAAGAAGATATTTCACAATGGGAGGCTACAGATAAGCCCTCAAATATTGTCTATCTTCCGTATATCCCAAAAATCACAACAAAATTAAAAAATATTTGCATAAAAAATAATCTGTACGTAGTTTTTACTAATAATTTTAATATCATTAATTTCTTAAATTCCGGTAAAAATAAGACCCCAGCTACTCGCCAAATAGGGGTCTATCAAATACCCTGTGATTGTGGAAATTACTTTGTCGGCAGGACCCATCAGAATCTAGATAAACGGTTACAACAGCATAAAAAAGACATAGACAATGCATTACTAAACCGATTTATCAAACAGTTCGTTGTAACGAACTGTTTGAATTGTAAAAAAGGGATTTTGATACCAGTAGCTACATCAAAAGAATTTCATTATAATGCTGATTTTAAATATATAGGTTTCATGAAGTTTAGTCTTACCCATCAAAAGTTACGAGCCTGAGAAAATTTGCCTTATTTTAGAAAATAGAGGGAAAACACCCCATAAAAGTCTTAGAATCTTAACGAAAATCACACCATCAGATTCAGCGTATCAGAAAACGCTATTGTAGAAATTTCAAGCTCCTATCTAAAAAACTGTGGAATTTTGTATTTTTTGCTAGAAGGCAGATCACGGATGCGTGTTTATTTGTTTGTTTGTTTTTTTTCCCAGGGGTGGTCGTATCGACCCAGTGGTCCTAGAATGTTGTGAGAGGGCTCATTCTAACGGAAATGAAAAGTTCTAGTGCCCTTTTTAAGTGACCAAAAAAATTAGAGGGCACGTAGGCCCCATACCCAGGGTAATTATTTTCCTAGTCAACAGATCAAAATTCTGAGATAGCCATTTTATTCGGCGTAGTCGAAAAACCTTGTAACTATGTCTTTGGGGACGACTTACTCCCCCACAGTTCCCGTGGGAGGGGCTACAAGTTAGAAACTTTGACCAGTGCTTACATATAGTAATGGTTATTTGGAAGTGTACAGACGTTTTCAGGGGGATTTTTAGGTGGGGGGGGGGGTGGAAAGAGGGAGATATTGTGGGGGAACTTTGCTTGGAGAAATTTGTCATGGGGGAAGAAAATTTTCATGAAGGAAGCGCAGGATTTTAAAGCATTATTTAAAAATCAATGAAAAAATAAATATGAAAAAGTTTTTTCAACTGAAAGTAAGGAGAAGCATTAAAACTTAAAACGAACAGAAATTATTACGCATATGATGGGGTTACCTCCTCCTAATACCCCGCTCTTTACGCTAAAGTGTTTTTAGTAAGTTCAACTATTTATTTTATGGCTTTTGTTACTCAGGGGTCATTCTTAAGAAATTGGGACAAAATTTAAGCTTAATGTAAAGAGCAAAGTACTGACGAGAGGGTGAACCCCCTCATATACGTAATAAAAACATGAGAATACAGAAGTTCGTTACGTAAGCTAATTTGTAAGTTACGTTTATCTTTTACTAATAAAAACTTTCGTAAAAAATTAAAAGTTATAGTTTCCTTTTTAAGTAACCAAAAAATCGCAGGGCAACTAGGCCTCCACCCCCGCTCCTTTTTTCTCAAAATTGTTCGATCAAAACTATGAGAAAGCCATTTAGAAAAAAATAAATAAATATACAAACTTCGTTTTAATTATTCATCTGCGGAGAGCCAAAATCAAAACAAGCATTGATTCAAAAATGTTCAGAAATTAAATTAAAAAAAAGTTTTTTTAACGGAAAGTAAGGAGCGGCATTAAAACTTAAAACGAACAGAAATTACTTCGTATCGACCCAGTGGTCCTAGAATGTCTTGAGAGGGATCATTCTAACGGAAGTTAAAAGATCTTGTGCCCTTTTTAAGTGACCAAAAAAATTTGAGGGCACCTAGGCCCTCCAAAAATTGGAGGGGCTGCAACCTACAGATTTTGACCAGTGTTTACATATAGTAATGGTTATTGCGAAGTGTACAGACGCTTTAAGGGGGATTTTTTAGTTGGGGGAGGGGTTGAGGGGAGGAGGTTATGTGGAGGTAACTTTCCATGGAGGAATTTGTCATGGGGGAAAATAATTTCCGTGAAGGGGGTGGAGGATATCTTGGCATTTTTTTAAAGAACAATTAAAAAATGAATCTGAAAAAGTTTTTTCAACTGAAAGTAAGGATCAGTATTAAAACTTAAAACGAACAGAAATTTTTTCGCATATGAGGGGTTCACCTCCTCCTAATACCTCGCTCTTTATGCAAAAGTAATTTTATTAATTTCAATATTTATTCTACGGCCTTTGTGATTCAGGGGCCATGCTTAAGGAATTGGGACAAAATTAAAGCTTTAGTGTAAAAAGCGAGGTATTGACGAGGGAGTGAACCCCCTCATATACGAAATAAAAACAAATGAAAATAGAAGTTCGTTACGTAAGTTAATTCGTAAGTTATGTATATTTTTACTAATAAAAACGTTCGTAAAAAATTAAAGTTCTAGTTGCCTTTTTAAATAACCAAGAAATTTGAGGGTAACTAGGCCTACTCCCCCGCTCCTTTTTTCTAAAATGGTCCGATCAAAACTATGAGAAAGCCATTTTGCCATAAAAACAAATTAATATGCAAATTTCGTTTTAATTATTCATGTGCAGAGAGACAAAATCAAAATATGCAATAGTTCAAAAACGATCGAAAATTAAATAAAAAAAAAGGTTTTTTAAGTAAAAGTAAGAAGCGATATTAACACTTAAGACGAACAGAAATTACTCCGTATATGAAAGGGGCTATTCCCTCCTCAACGCCCTGCTCTTTACGCTAAAGTTGTTTACTATTTTAAAAGTAGAGTTGAGAGAAAGATTCAAACTTTAGCGTAAAGAGCGGGGGCGTTGAGGAGGGAACAGCTCCTTTCATATAAGGAGTAATTTCTGTTCGTTTTAAGTTTTAATATAGCTCCTTACTTTCAGTTAAAACCTTTTTTTTTATTTAATTGTAAACAGGCTCTAAGTACTCGCAGTAGTTAGCTCTCCTAGTTTGGTAAAACAATTTATAACCAATGGGGTGTCTAGAAAATTCTGTGCGGGGGATATTTCATGTTAATAAACATTATGCAATACAATATACCTCATAGCCAGAGCAATTTCCTATAAAAGGATCGTAAAGAGAGAATACGACTGTATTTCTTGTGGATCAAAGAAACGTGGCTTGTAGGGTTATAGAAGCAAGAAAAAATGTCTTAGCGCCCCTTAGAAACAAGGTTTATGTACACCATCTGGCAAGTAACTACTTGAAAATGAGATAGGCGATTCAATATAGGTACACCATGTGACTTTCAGCTAATACCATAAATGGTGATCAGCTGCTTGTTTGTAGACTATAGAGGAATTCTCATGAAAAATTTATCGTACCTAAAATACATAAAGCTTATAATTTCTTTTTCAGTGAACGTAAAGAGGCTCCCGAAAAGGGAAAGTGTAATGACATACGGGAGAACGATTGAGTAGTAGACTGTTGTTATAGTATGCCAGTTATGTCCGGCTTTGCGGAACACAAGAATTCCTAATGGTTTTCGTAAATTTTCATCAAGATGTGTGAACAGATGTGAGCGTGTTGATTTGATCCTGGTTCCAATAGGAAGGCTAACATAATTAATACATGCAGTTGAGGAAGCAGTTTGGCTTCCTTGCTCCGGCAATAGGTCAATCTTGAAGGATTGACCTGTTTTTCCACATTTACGACTAAGGACGGAAAATATTTTGTCAATTGATGTCAGTGTCTCGCTAAGATTTAACGTATCATCTGCATAATTAAGAGAGAAAGGTCCAGAATTTTAAATATGTAACTCATCCAAACATTTTCCTGAAATTTTAACCTTTAGCCTTAGATGTAAAATTTTACTAATTTAGATTAGTAAAATTTAACCTTTAGCCTTAGATGTAACAGTAGTCACAACAGTAGTAATAGGAGTATTATTAGTATTAAAAGGAGTAAGATCAGTGATAGTACTAACAGTAGTAGTAGTTGTAACATGCACATATTGCCTTTTGATCAGTTAAACACCCCCCTTATCAAGTCATGGAAGTTTCAAATTGATAGTATTAGTCGTTGCTATGATATTGCTGATATGCCCCCTGGTAACCTGTATGCTAATGGTGTGTTTTATAGTTCATTTTTCCCCTCAACACTTAATACAATCTTCACTTTAATACTCTTAGCCTTAGAATTACCTATTGCCGTATGAAAACAAAAAAAGGAAATAATAAATCAAAAGAGAAAAAACAAATAGGTGAATAACGAGGATTTTATCAGCCAGTAGCAAAATATGAAAAACAAGCAAATATCTCAACAATGACCTCCACCAAGTCGTCCTAAGTGCTCAAAAAAAGATAGAGGAAAAAAAGCAACAAAAAAAGAAGCAACAGCAAAATTTAACCTTTTTAAGTTAACTGCACGAGAGGAAAAAAGACACTGAATCAAACAACAAAAATCAACTTGACATCAATGAAAGAAAAGTTACCAATTAGATTGAATAAGTATCCTTTGCCTTGTAACAGACTTCGCCTGTCTACGATTTCGGTTTTCATTAGATATGCGAACAGGTTGTCTTAAATTAGACGGGGCGAAAATATTCATAGAGTCTTTTAATATTAAAGTATTATAAATTGGGCTTAAGGAAATATTTCCCATGTCTCTATTTATAGCCAAATTTTTATTTATATGTTTTTGTTTTTTTTTATCTCGATTGCCTCTTTAAAAGACTGCGGTAGGCCATTTACGGTAGATATTAAAGTTGTCTCTTCAAAAAGAACTAAATGGTCAGGATTTTCGTATATATGCGGGTCCAGAGCTGAATCAAAGTTGTCATTTTTATTTTCCAATCTCAGGGACTTTTCTGTTGAAACTGATGGGTCCTTCCAATGTAAAATTTTCCACATGAACAAGGGACTCTGTAGACACCACTACCTAGTATAGGGTCTGTTTTATCCTTTCTCGAGTTGAAAAAATGTTCAACTTTTTGTTCAGCTTTGAAAGAAACAGAGAGATTCTGTTTTTTTTGTTTTTTTTTGCAAGTTTGTCGCTGTGTTTCGAGACGTATGGTAATGTAGTGAAAGTTTTTTTCTCAATTGCCGGTGTAACTGAATCAAGGGGGACGGGCTCCTTCTTTTCCTGTTTTATCTTTTTTAATCGTCTATCTATTATATTTTCAATGAAGTTGATTGGGTAACCATTGCAGAATAAAATATCTTTAACATAATCTAAAACGGATTTTACATGATTACGTGAACATTTTTTTAGAACCCTGCCGACTAAAGAAATTACTAACCCTCTTTTTACACAAGGAGGGTGATTTGACGAGAAATGTAGATACCGATCATTATGGGTCGGCTTTCTATATGTAGAAAAATCAAGGCTAGGAATATTTTTTATAATTAAAACATCCAAGAAAGGGAGCTTTCCTGAATCTTCCAGTTCTATTGTAAATTGAAAATTCGAATCAAAATAATTCAAATGTGCCAAAAAAATCTTTTAGAGAGTCCTGACCATGTTCCCAAACAGCAAGAATATCATCAACGAAACGAAACCAGAGAGAGTGTTTTAAGGGGAAACTATTCAAAGCAGACTGTTCTATGAAATCCATGTAAAAATTTGCCAAAAAAGGAGACAAAACAGTGCCCATGGGTAGGCCCTTTTTTGTCTAGTATTTTTAGCTCTCATGGTGAAATTGAAAATTTTGACCTACTAAGAGGAGAAATAGTAAAGACTATTCTTGATTATAAGTCGTCATTGTCGTTTACAACTCAGATTCAGATTCAGATTCAGATTCATTTATTAAAAAATTCATATTCATCAAAATCTTCAACTTGCCCAAATGGAGAGACAGCTCGACTACTGGGCAAGACATATAAACAAAATTTAACAATCCTCATTGATACAGAACAAACAAAAAATGAACCACTATTTCATCAATAAATAAAAAAAAGAGTATCTTTAATGAGAGTAAAAAATGTTAAGGTGGAGTAAGTGGAGTGCGGCCAAAATAAAATTAAGAATTAAAAATTTTTACCAACCGTTCTTGCAAGCAGATTCCATTATATGACTTTTTAATCGTCTCTTGAAAGATCCTTTTGGTAACTCAACAAATTTATTTAATGAATATTTGTTGGCTATTGATGGGATCATATACCGGAGGTTGAAACGGGGTCTTTCATTTTTCACCAGAGGAAGTTTGTATGGGTGAACACATCTAGTTGTCAGTGAATTTTGATGTTTGGACAGTAAATTCTGATCAAAAAAGAAATTATGTACATGTTGAATCTTAAAAAACCAACTAGATAATAGGAGATGAGATTTCTGTGTGAGAGTCATTATGTCTAGAAACAGGTAAGAGGTACGTGTTTCAGAGTGGATATCTGTACTCCTCGGGTGTTGTAAAAACTTATCTAGAATTCGAATAGCTTTATTTTGCAGGGTTTGTAGTGGTTTAATATGTGATCTAAAAGTCAGCAAAAATATAGCTGAGCAATATTGGATTTGTGCATCAATTAGGCAAAAATATAGGATTCTTAGAACCTTATATGAGAATAAAAATTTTAGTCGGTGGAGCAAACCTATATATCTTGATAATTTTAATCTCAACAACGAAATATGTGTTTTAAAATTCATGGTAGGGTCAAAAACGATACCTAAATATTTTGCTGTGTATACTCTTTTGATTTCATGAATAGTATCAATGGTAATTTCATTCAGAGAAATATTTTTCAACTTTTGATTTGATCTTCCATAAATAATAAATTCTGTTTTAACAAAATTAGGGACAAGTTTGTTAATTTGGAACCAATTTGTGACGGATTTTGCAACTTCAATCAGTTTTTCTTTCAGTGCATCTAATGTTGGTGCTTTTAAACTTGCTGCAGTATCATCCGTAAACATAATTGTTAATGCATTTTCAGTAGTATAATTTGGGAGATCATTTATATATATTAAAAATAATAGAGGTCCTAAAATTGAACCTTGCGGTACACCGATATTATTATTCGATGTCTCAGACGAATATTCACCATCAATATCTACCACAAACCTTCGATTGTGCAAATATGATTTGATTAATTTTAAAGGTACTCCTCTTATTCCCGTATTTTCAAGTTTTTAAAATAGAATTTCGTGATTTAAAGTGTCGAAAGCTTTCTTAATATCAAAAAACAATGTAGCTGCTAAACAATCATCATCTAAAGCATCATTAATGAAAATATGTGTTGCGGCGACAGCATCTTCTGTCGATCTTTCTTTTAAAAAACCAAATTGGAACTTCGAAAAAAAATTTATCTTTTCCAGAAATGATGTAAGTCTATATTTCATTATTTTTTCAAAAACTTTAGCCAGTGGGGAAAGGAGTGCAATAGGACGGTAATTATTGGGATCTTGAGCCTCCCCTTTTTTAAATATAGGGATTATTTTAGCCTTTTTCAGAAGATCAGGGAAAACACCATTTTTTATGCTCTTATTTATAACATCTGCAAGAGGTTCATATATTACTCCTGATATTTTCTTTAAGAGATTTGTCGATATATCATCTACTGAAGCCGAATTTCCTCTCTTTAAATCACTTATAGCTTTTTGGTATTCATCAAATGATACTGGTAGCATATACAATGATTTATCTTTGTTTTGGGGCATAAATCGTGTATAATCTGATGGCTTATCCAAAAGATCTCTAACCAATTCTTCACCAATTCTACTGAAATGCTTAGCAAATAATTCTGCGATATCCTTTTTTTCAGTTGATTCATTAGCGTCATTTCCATTATTAAGAAAAGTCGGTATTGATCTTCGTTTATTTTTATTTAATTTATCACGCAATATTTTCCACATTTTCTGTTGGGACGCAGCTGAAGATATTTCCTTCTCATAATAATTTCTTTTACTTTCTCTCAAAGTTCTAGTCAGAGTGTTTTTGTACAATTTGAATTTCTGGATGTTTTCATCAGACGGATAGTTGCATTTAATTTTGTATAGTCTATTTTTTTCATTAATACATTTTAACAGTCTCGGAGATATCCATGGTTTTTGTGGCATTGACTTGGGTGTTTTCCTTTTAACTTTCGGAGTCAATCAAAGGAAGAAATTGAAATCCTCCAAAATTTGAAAAATTATAAAAATACAGTAATTACAAGAGCGAACAAAGGAAACAAAGTTGTGATTATGGATTCTGCACATTATCAAAATAAAATATTTCCTTAAGCCCAATTCATAATAATTTAATATTAAAAGACTCTATGAATATTTTTGCCCAGTCTAATTCAAGACAACTTCTCCGCATATCTAATGAAAACCGAAATTGTAGACAGGCGAAATCTGTTGCAAGGCAAAGGATACTTATTCAATCTAATTGGTAACTTATCTTTCATTGATTTCAAGTTGGTTTTTGTTGTTTGATCCAGTGTCTTTTTTCCTTTCGTGCAGTTCACTTAAAAAGGTTAGATTTTGCTGCTGTATCTTCTTTGTTTCTTTTTTTCCTCTTTCTTTTTTTGAGAACTGAGGACGACTTTGCGGAGGTCCTTGTCGAAATTAAATAAAAAAAAAACAAGTTTTATTAGCTGAAAGTAAGGAGCGACATTAAAACTTAAAACGAACAGAAATTACTTCGTATGTGAAAGGGGCTGCTTCCTCATCAACGCCCCGCTCTTTACGCTAAAGTTTGACTCTTTCTCTCAACTCTGCCTTTTAAAACAATAAAAAATTTAGCATAAAGACCGGGGCGTTGATGAGGCAGCAGCGTTCCTCATCAATCCGTTGACTTTGGGAAAACAATTAGCATGGGAGGGGTCTAGGTGCCCTCCAATTTTTTTAGTCGCTGAAAAAGTCCACTAGAACTTTTTATTTCCGTTAGAATGAGCCCTCTCGCAAGATTTAAGGACCACTGGGTCGATACGATCACCCCTGGGAAAGAAACAAAAAAAAACAAAAACAAACAAACAAACAAATAAACACGCATCCGCGATCTGCCTTCTGGCAAAAAATACAAAATTCTTGTAACTTCTTGCATAAAAAAGCTTGAAACTTCTACAATAGGGTTCTCTGATACGCTGAATCTGATGGTGTGATTTTTGTTAAGATTCTATGATTTTTAGGGGATGTTTCCGCCTATTTTCTAAAATAAGGCAAATTTTCTCAGGCTCGTAACTTTTTATGGGTAAGACTAAACTTGATGAAACTTATATGCATAAAATCAGCATTAAAATGCGATTCTTTTAATGTAGCTATTGGTACCAAAATTCTATTTTTTAGAGTTTTGGTTACTATTTAGCCGGGTCGTTCCTTACTACAGTTCGTTACCACGAACTGCTTGATAATTGCTTGTTTTTTATATTTTGCTACTGGCTGATAAAATCCTCGTTTTTCACCTATTTTTTTCTCTTTTAATTTATTATTTCCTTTCTTTGTTTTCACACGTCTTGCATAGCCAGTATGGTCTCAGAACGTATTTACGTCAACCTTACGGGGAGCATTTGACCAATATTGTTTTATATTTTCTAAATTGTGTTAAAAAACACGCAAATCTTATTTGTCAATTCAATTTCTTAGAAACTTGCAAAAAAAATCGAATTCTTCCTCCTTCTTTACGTTACAATTTACACTTAGGTACACAATCTGAAGGCCTATTTAGCCAGAGAATGGGTTTCAAAACTCTAACACATATTTTAAAAGACCATAGACTCAAAAGATATGTCCTTAGTAATAAAACATCTAATTTCAAATCTTTATTACATCAGACTCTATCCGTTCCGGATTTTCTACAAATTTTAATTATCTCACAAAGGTCTTTCCGACACGTTTTTAATTTAGCTAAAACTCGCTTATCAGAAAAATTTTCGAAACTAGAATTTCTACATTTTCAACAAACACGGATTTTCCTTCCTAGATTTTTTCCTGGCTCTCCTTTGGAGAATCTATCCTCCAAGGTTTTCACACCCAAGGAGCTAAGTATCAAACAGTTCGTGGTAACGAACCGTAGTAAGGAGCGACCCGGCTCAATAGTAACCAAAACTCTAAAAAATGGAATTTTGATATCAATAGCTACATCAAAAGAATCGCAGTTTAATGCTAATTTCAAATATATAAGTTTCATCAAGTTTAGTCGTACCCATCAAAAGTTACGTCTTAATTTGTCTTATTTTAGAAAATAGGGAGAAACACCCCGTAAAAGTCATAGCATCTTAACGAAAATTACACCATCAGATTCAGCGAATCAGAGGACCCTACTGTAGAAGTTTCAAGCTCCTATTTACAAAAATGTGGAATTTGGTATTTTTTGCCAGAAAGCAGATCACGGAAGCGTGGTTATTTGTTTGTTTGTTTTTTTTTTTGTTTTTTTTTCCAGGGTTGATCGTATAGACCCAGTTGTCCTAGAATGTTGAGAGAGGGCTCATTCTAACGGAAATGAAAAGTTCTAGTCCCCTTTTTAAGTGACCAACAAAATTGGAGGGCACCTAGGCCCCCTCCCACGCTAATTATTTTCCGGAAGTCAATGGATCAAAATTCTGAGATAGCCATTTTATTCAACGCAGTCGAAAAACCTTATAACTATGTCTTTGGGGACGACTTACTCCCCCACAGTCCCCGTGGGAGGGGCTACAAATTACAAACTTTGATCAGTGATTACATATAGTAATGGTTATTGGGAAGTGTACAGGCGTTTTCAGGAGGATTTTTTGGTTGGGGGAGGGTCTGAGAAGAGGGAGATATGGTGGGGAAGCTTTCCATTGAGGAATTTCTCATGGGGGAAGAAAATTTCCATGAAAGCAGCGCAGGATTTACTAGCATTACTTAAAAAAACAATGAAAAAATAAATATGAATTTTTTTTTCAGCTGGAAGTAAGGAGCAGCATTAAAACTTAAAACGAACAGAAATTATTACCCATATGAGGGGCTCACCTCCTCCTAATACCTCGCTCTTTACGCTAAAGTATTTTTAGTAATGTCAACTATTTATTCTACGGCTTTTGTGATTCAGGGGTCATTCTTAATGAATTGGGAATAAATTATATCTTTTACTAATAAAAAGATTCGTAAAAAATTAAAAGTTCTAGTTGCCTTTTTAATTAACCAAAAATTCGAGGGCGACTAGGGTTCCTCCCCCGCTCTTTTTTTATCAAAATCATTCGATCAAAATTAGGAGAAAGCCATTTAGCGAAAAAATTAAAAAATATGCAAATTTCGTTTTAATTAGTGCTCTGTGGAGAGCCAAAATCTAAACATGCATTGATTCAAAAACGTTCAGAAATTAAATAAAAAAACAAGTTTTTTCAACTGAAAGTAAGGAGCGACGTTAAAACTTAAAACGAACAGAAATTACTTCGAATATAAAAGGGGCTGCTTCCTCATCAACGCCCCGCTCTTTACGCTAAAGTCTTTTACTGTTTTAAAAAGAAGAGTTAAGAGAAAGAGTCAAACTTTAGCGTAAAGAGCGGGGCGTTGATGAGGAAGCAGCCCTTTCATATACGAAGTGATTTCTGCTCGTTTTAACTTTTAATGCCGCTCCTTACTTTCAGTTGAAAAAACTTGTTTTTTTCATTTAAATCTATCAAAATGGCCTAAATTTGCAATGGCTCAGACACACGCAAATATATAAGAAATTACTACGAGTGTGGAGTCCGATATTTTTAGCTCTCATGGTGAAGTTGAAAATCCAGACCTACTAAGAGGAGAAATAGTAAAAAGTATTCTTGATTATAAGATAGAAAATACAGTAATTACAAGAGCGGACAAAGGAAACACATTTGTGATTATGGATTCTGCAGATTATCAAAATAAAATGAATACCCTTTTATTGGATAATAATACTTATAAAGAAATGAAAACTGATCCCACAGTTAAATACACAAAGCAGTTGAGAAAAGAATTAGAAATTTTAAAAGACAATAGACTAATCACCCCTCAAAGGCACAGAAAATTTTACCCAAAAGGTTGTTCAGTCCTAAAATTGTATGGTCTACCCAAAATTCATAAGAAGGATACTCCGTTACGTCCTATTGTAGCATGTTATAGCTCTCCAGCTACAGGTGTAGGAAAATTCTTAGCTACAATTTTCAAGTCTCTTCTAACAACACAGAAATCTTATATAAAAAAATTCATAGATCTTGTTGAGAAGCTGAAAAATCATAGTATAACAGAAAAACTATCTTATCTAGTTTTGATGCAATTTCCATGTACACTTCATGCGATGTCTATAAATGTGAACAGGCCTTACAAAGAAAATTTAGAGGAAATTCTACTTGGTCAGAGTATAAAACCTTGGAAATTGACACAATAATGACCCTTGTACGTCTTTGCAACAAGTTCTCTTTATATTTTATGTTTCGAGAAATTTTTTTTCCTTCAGGTCAAGGGCCTACCCATGGGCACTGTTTTGTCTCCGTTTTTGGCAAATTTTTACATGGATTTCATAGAACATTCTGTTTTGAATAGTTTCTCCTTAAAACACTCTCTCTGGTTTCGTTTCGTTGATGATATTCTTGCTGTTTGGAACATGGTCAGGACTCTCTAAAAGATTTTTTGGCACATTTGAATTCTTTTGATTCAATGTTATAGATTATGTTAAAGATATTTTATTCTGCAATGGTTACCCAGTCAACTTCATTGAAAATATAATAGATAGACGATTAAAAAAGATAAAACAAGAAAACAGGGAGCCCGTCCCCCTTGATTCAGTTACACTGGCATTTGAAAAAAAAACTTTCACTACATTACCATTCGTCTCGAAACACAGCAATAAACTTGGAAAAATAAAAAAAAACATAATCTTTCTGTTTCTTTCAAAACTGAACAAAAAATTGAACATTTTTTCAACTCGGGAAAGGATAAAACGGACCCTACTCTGGTGTCTACAGAGTCCCTTGTTCATGTGGAAAATTTTACATTGGAAGGACCTATCAACAAATAGGGGAACGATTGCAAGAACACAAAATTTAAATAGATAAGTCCCTGAGATTGGAAAATAAAAATGACAACTTTGATTCAGCTCTGGCCCAGCATATATACGAAAATCCTGACCATTTAGCTCTTTTTGAGGAGGCAACTTTAATATCTACCGTAAATGGCCTACCGCAATCTTTTAAAGAGGCAATTGAAATAAAAAAAACATATAAATGGAAGTTTGGCTATAAATAAAGACACGGGAGATATTTCCTGAAGCCCAATTTATAATAATTTACTATTATTATATTATTATAGTCCCTGAGATTGGAAAATAAAAATGACAACTTTGATTCAGCTCTGGCCCAGCATATATAAGAAAATCCTGACCATTTACTTCTTTTTGAGGAGGCAACTTTAATATCTACCGTAAATGGCCTACCGCAATCTTTTAAAGAGGCAATTGAAATAAAAAAAACAACATATAAATAGAAGTTTGGCTATAAATAGAGACACGGGAGATATTTCCTGAAGCCCAATTTATAATAATTTAATATTAAAAGACTCTATGAATATTTTCGCCCAGTCTAATTTAAGACAACCTGTCCGCATGTCTAATGAAAACCAAAATTGTAGACAGGCGAAATCTGTTGCAAGGCAAAGGATACTTATTCAATCTAATTGGTAACTTCTCTTTCATTGATGTCAAGTTGGTTTTTGTTGTTTGATTCAGTGTCTTTTTTCCTCTCGTGCAGCTCTTAAAAAGGTTAGATTTTGCTATTGTTTCTTTTTTCCTCTTTCTTTTTTTTGAGCACTGAGGACGACTTGGTGGAGGTCCTTGTCGAAATATTTGCTTGTTTTTCATATTTTGCTACTGGCTGATAAAATTCTCGTTTTTCCCCTGTTTGTTTTTTCTCTTTTAATTTATTATTTCCTTTCTTCGTTTTCATGCGTCATGCATAGCCAGTATTGTCTCTGAACGTATTTACGTCAAGCTTACGGGGAGCATTTGACCAATATTGTTTTAGATTTTTTGAATTGTGTTAAAAAACACGGAAATCTTATTTGTCAATTCAATTTCTTAGAAACTTGCAAAAGAAATCGAATTCTTCCTTCTTCTTTACGTTACAACTTACACTTAGGTGCACAATCTAAAGGCCCATTTAGCCAGAGAATGGGTTTCAAAACTCTAACACATATTTAAAAGACCATAGACTCAAAAGATATGTCCTTAGTAATAAAACATCTAATTTCAAATCTTGATTACATCAGACTTCATCCGTTCCGGATTTTCTCCAAATCTTAAATATCTCACAAAGGTCTTTCCAACACGTTTTTAATTTAGCGAAAACTCGCTTATCAGAAATATTTTCAAAACTCGAATTTCAACATTTTCAACAAACACGGATTTTCCTTCCTAGATTTTGTCGTGGCTCTCCTTTGAAAAATCTATCCTCCAAGATTTTACACCCAAGGAGCTAAGTATTCTATCAAAAGGACCTAAATTTGCAATGGCTCAGCACACATAAATATATCAGAAATTATTACGAGTGTGGAGTCCGGTATTTTTAGCTCTCATGGTGAAGTTGAAAATCCAGACCTACTCAGAGGAGAAATAGTAAAGAGTATTCTTGATTATAAGCCGTCATTGTCGCTTACAACTCAATCAAAGGAAGAAATTAAAATCCTCCAAAATTTGAATAAAGATAAAAATACAGCAATTGCAAGAGCGGACAAAGGAAACACAGTTGTGATTATGGATTCTGCGGATTATCAAAATAAAATAAATACCCTTTTATTGAATAAAAATACTTATAAAGAAATAAAAACTGATCCCACAGATAAATACACTAAGCAATTAAGAAAAGAATTAGAAATTTTAAAATACAATAGACTAATCACCTCTCAAATGTACAGAAAATTTTACCCTAAAGGTTGTTCAGCCCCAAAATTTTATGGTCTACCCAAAATTCATAAGAAGGATACTCCGTTACGTCCTATTGTAGCATGTTACATCCTACACCTGTAGGAAAATTCTTAGCTACAATTTTCAAGTCTCTTCCAACAACACAGAAATGTTATATAAAAAAATTCATAGATCTTGTTGAGAAGCTGAAAAATCACAGTATAACAGAAAAACTATCTTATATAGTTTTGATGCAGTTTCTATGTACACTTCATGCGATGTCCATAAATGTTAACAGGCCTTACAAAGAAAATTTAGAGGAAAATTCTACTTGGTCAGATTATAAAACCTCGGAAATTGACACAATAATGACGCTTGTACGTCTTTGCAACAAGTTCTCTTTATATTTTATGTTTCGAGAAAAAAATTTCCTTCAGTTCAAGTGCCTACCCATGGGCACTGTTTAGTCTCCTTTTTTTGGCAAATTTTTACATGGATTTCATTGAACAGTCTGCTTTGAATAGTTTCCCCTTAAAACACTCTCTCTGGTTTCGTTTCGTTGATAATATTCTTGCTGTTTGGAACATGGTCAGGACTCTCTAAAAGTTTTTTGGCACACTTGAATTCTTTTGATTCGAATCTTCAATTTACAATAGAACTGGAATATTCAAGAAAGCTCCCTTTCTTGGATGCTTTAATTATAAAAATATTCCTAGCCTTGATTGTTCTATATATAGAAAACCGACCCATAATGATCGGTATCTACACATCTCGTCAAATCACCCTCCTTGTGTAAAAAGAGGGGTAGTAATTTCTTTAGTCGACAGGTTTATAAAAATATGTTCACGTAATCATGTAAAATCCGAGTTAGATTATGTTAAAGATATTTTGTTCTGCAATGGTTACCCAATCAACCTCATTGAAAATATAATAGATAGATGATTAAGAAACATCAAAAAGGAAAACAGGGAGCCCGTCCACCTTGATTCAGTTACACTGGTAATTGAGAAAAACACTTTCACTACATTACCATACATCTCGAAACTCAGCGACTAACTTGGAAAAATTTAAAAAAAAGCCAAATCTCTCTGTTTGTTTTTGAAACATTTTTTCAACTCGGGAAAGGATAAAACGGACCCTATACTAGGTAGTGGGGTCCACAGAGTCCCGTGTTCATGTGGAAAATTTTACATTGAAAGGACCCATCAACAACTAGGGGAACGATTGCAAGAACACAACATTTCGATAGATAAGTCCCTGAGATTGGAAAATAAAAATGACAACTTTGATTCAGCTCTGGCCCAGCATATATACGAAAATCCTGACCATTTAGTTCTTTTTGAAGAGGCAACTTTAATATCTACCGTAAATGGCCTACCGCAATCTTTTAAAGAGGCAATTGAGATAAAAAAAAAAATACATATAAATAGAAATTTGGCTATAAATAGAGACACGGGAGATATTTCCTTAAACCCAATTTATAATAATTTACTATTAAAAGACTCTATGAATATTTTCGCCCAGTCTAATTTAAGACAACCTGTCCGCATATCTAATGAAAACCGAAGTTGTAGACTGGCGAAATCTGTTGCAAGGCAAAGGATACTTATTCAATCTAATTGGTAACTTCTCTTTCATTGATTTCAAGTTGTTTTTTGTTTTTTGATTAAGTGTCTTTTTTCCTCTCGTGCAGTTCACATAAAAAGGTTAGATTTTGCTATTGTTTCTTCTTTGTTTTTTTTTTCCTCTTTCTTTTTTTAAGCACTGACGACGACTTGGCGGAGGTCCTTGTCGAAATATTTGCTTGTTTTTCATATTTTGCTACTGACTGATAAAATCCTCGTTTTTCACCTATTTGTTTTTTCTCCTTTAATCTATTATTTCCTTTCTTTGTTTTCATACGTTATGCATAGCCAGTATTGTCTCAGAACGTAAGTACCTATTGCAGCTGGAGTGGTAGTAGTAGTAATAGTAGGACTTTTAATTGATCATTAGAGTTGCAAGTTCAGCTGATCAGTAGCACAGTAGCGTGCATGAAATAATTTTTGGTCACTTGATGTTTCTCCTAAGTATTCCCTGTCAGTTCTAACTTAATGCCCAAAGCCATTCCTGAAAAACGACCTTTTGAAACCAAAATGCAAAATACATATAAATAGAAATTTGGCTATAAATAGAGACACGGGAGATATTTCCTTAAACCCAATTTATAATAATTTACTATTAAAAGACTCTATGAATATTTTCGCCCAGTCTAATTTAATACAACCTGTCCGCATATCTAATGAAAACCGAAGTTGTAGACAGGCGAATCTGTTGCAAGGCAAAGGATACTTATTCAATCTAATTGGTAACTTCTCTTTCATTGATTTCAAGTTGTTTTTTGTTTTTTGATTAAGTGTCTTTTTTCCTCTCGTGCAGTTCACATAAAAAGGTTAGATTTTGCTATTGTTTCTTCTTTGTTTTTTTTTTCCTCTTTCTTTTTTTAAGCACTGACGACGACTTGGCGGAGGTCCTTGTCGAAATACTTGCTTGTTTTTCATATTTTGCTACTGACTGATAAAATCCTCGTTTTTCACCTATTTGTTTTTTCTCCTTTAATCTATTATTTCCTTTCTTTGTTTTCATACGTTATGCATAGCCAGTATTGTCTCAGAACGTAAGTACCTATTGCAGCTGGAGTGGTAGTAGTAGAAATAGTAGGACTTTTAATTGATCATTAGAGCAGCAAGTTCAGCTGATCAGTAGCACAGTAGCGTGCATGAATTAATTTTTTGGTCACTTGATGTTTCTCCTAAGTTTTCCCTGTCAGTTCTAACTTAATGCCCAAAGCCATTCCTGAAAAACGACCTTTTGAAACCAAAATGCAGACAGTAGGTTTTGATTTAGTTCAATTATCCCCTCTGTATTCTCTTAAACATTAACTTTTATGCTCTTGACCTGAGAAGCAGTGGCATCATTTAGGTAATAGCAGGAGTAGTGGAATAAGTTGTAGTTTTATATTAGTAGTAGTATCAATAGTAGAAGCAGTAGCATTAGTAGCAGTATGCACATATTGTCTTTTTGTCAGTTGGACACCCCCCCCTCATACCATGGAAGTTTCAACTCAATACTCTAAGCCTTTCATAAGAAACTAATGATACGTCCTTTTAAAAATTTTCATGCACATAATAATTTTTGATTTAGTTCAACTTTCCTTTCTCCATTTCCTCAAATTTTCTTCTGGATATCATCAGCATTAGTATTATTCTTAGTATCTTAGTAGCAGCAATAGTTGCGGTACTACTACTACTGCTAGTAGTAGTAGTGGTAGTAGTAGCAGTAGTAGTAGTAGTAATATTAGTAGTAGTAGTAGTTCTACTAGCATTGGCAGTAGTAGTAGTAGTAGTAGTAGTAGTAGTAGTAGTAGCAGTAGTAGTAGTAGTAGTAGTAGTAATAGTAGTAGTAGCAGTAGTAGTGATAGTAGTAGTAGTAGTAGTAGTAGTAGTGGTAGTAGTAGCAGTAGTAGTAGTAGTAGTAGTAGTAGTAGTATAGTAGTAGTAGTAGTAGTAGTAGTAGTAGTAGTAGTAGTAGTAGTAGTAGTAGTAGTAGTAGCGCACAAATTTTTCCTTTTTGTTCAATTTATTATCCCTTTCCTCATTCCCTGAAAGACCAACTTAATACTCTCAATCGTTTCTACGTTAAGCTCTTATTACAACCTGTATGCCTATAACGTGTTTACCTTGTTTCAAAGTGTTCTCAAATTTTCTCCTCAACGCCCTCAGCTTTAGTAGTAGTTACTATAGAAGCAGTTGTAGTAAAAGCAATACTTGCAGTGTTTGCATAATTGAATGCACCATTATGATTTTTTATTTATTTGTAACCTGTGTATTTAGAAGCAGAAAAAAATGAATCAAATCTTAGATTTGCTTTGCTTGTATACTCGCCTCGTTCGTGCAACCCAAAAAAGCACTATTGTTTCCTATGAGAGGAGAAAAATAAACCAAATTTTTTCTTCTTTAAGCAACGTGAAAAATTACAGCAATCTTGGGTTAGGTTCACTGACAAACGTGTATAAGATTTCTTTGTAATACGACATATCCCTTAAAGGTGGTCTCAAAATATGCTACCTCTTCTTAAAATACTCTTGTCTCGCCCTAAACAATTATTGGCACCTCAAGAAAGAATATGTAACTACCAATACTATTTAATGAATCCATCAATTCCGGATTTAATAGCAACCCATTAATTAATTAATAAATTCAATTTATTAATTAATAATTTATTAATTTTAATATAATTTATTAATGTATTAATTTTTATCAACCCATTTATTAATGAATAGCAACCCATGCTGTCTGCAAACCATTGAATGTCTGCAAACCAGCTGTCTGCAAAACCAGAATTCATGCTGTCTGCAAACCAGAATATAAACAATTTTGATATTCTACAGTTCTTCACAATGAATGACAACTCGGTCTATGCTTATCCGATTTCTTGATCCCATAGGCCATAATTATCATTCTTGCTTAGAAACTTGTTGCTTTGTATGCCAAGTGTGACGACGATTTTTCTTTATGTTTCTTTATCCGAAGTGTAACGACAATACTAACATTTTTCCTTTGTAATGTTATATTTTCTTATTGTTAGGTCTATATCATATTTTCCAAAATCATTATGCTTTATGTTTGTTTTATTTTTCATACCCTTGGCAACCAACAAAGATGATTCTTAATCATTAGAACTCATAATTAAGAGTAGTTTTATGTTACCAAGGAGTAAAATATGTCATATATTTTGGAAGAATTAAAATATTATTGTCAACAAAGCACAAGAAACTGAGCATTAAAGGTAAATACATCAAAACAACCGGCTTTCAATGGTGATTCTATGTATATTAAGTTTATTACATTTAGAATTAACCATCAAATTTAAAAGCTTGGGGAAATGGGGCTGATTTTCTAAATTGGGGAAAACACCCTTAATAGGACACCTTGATGAAAATCACACCATCAAATTCAGCATATCAGAAAACCGTATCGCAGAGTTACGAGTCATACTTAAAGTACGAAATTTTACATTATTCCCCGAGAACGATCACAGACGCATGTTTAATTCTTTGTGTTTTTTCCCGGGTGCTACTGTACTTACCCTTGGTCCTGACAAAATTGGGAGAAGGCTAATTCCAATAGAGGCTGAAATTCCGGTATCATTTATAGTAGAAACAAAGACTGTGCCACAGCTATGTGGAATTTAATGTTGCTTTGTTACACAAAACCACAAGAAGCGAAAGAGAGCACATCAAACTATCTTTTGAAACCTTTTAGAGAGCCAATGGATATTTGATTTGTAATATAGATTCAAAGGCGGTGGTAAGAAACATTGATTCCTTAAGATGCACGTAGCCCCTACCACATGGAAATCACATAGGTTGAACAAGGTTATTAAAGTAAACTGTTTAAGCTAATTGTATTTGGGTGAAGATTTCCGTGAATATTTAAGGGGATGATAAACTAAATCAAAAAGCACTGTGAGCATGTAGATTTTCAAAAAAATGACAAAGGAATATCTCGAAAACAGCTTAAATCATTAAATTAGACCTTTAAAGGTAAGTTGCAGCGGATTTTGAACTAGCCAGAAGGCACAATGTGTACTTTTAAAACTACCACTATAGTTGCTGTAACCATTGACACCAAGTGTATTAAGAAGAAACTTTTAGGGAATGTTCAAGGGGAATTTCAATTAAACAAAAAAACTATGTGAATGCAGGTTTTCAAAGGGGCATAAAAGCAAAATAATAGGCAGTGCATCTCTATAATAGTAGCAATGTCTTCGGAACTTTTAAAGGAGCTTATTTGATAGAAGCTTAAAAGTTATATTGCCCATTTTGAGAGTCAAAAGTGATTGGAGGGCAAGCAGCCCCCTTCCCAAGACTGTGTTTTTCCAATCCAATCAAAATGTTGTTGTTTAGTTCAGAATAGTAGAACAGGTCAGTTACTATGTCCCTAGGGATATTGAGTGAATCAACCCCCTCCCCACTGTTATGCAACTTGCTCATTTACCTTTGAAACTAAATGTTGCTTTGAAATTAAATCATAGGCACTATATGTAAGCTAGTTGCCAATAAGATATCTCAACAATATCTTAAGAATGACTAGGGGTATTAAGTTGAAACTTTTAAGGCTACAGCTATTACTATTTCCGCCTTTACAATTTAACTAGGTAGTTAGATTGTAAAAAAAGGTAGTTTGTTAGAGGATTCTAAGAATCTTCGTTGAAATTTTGGATATTTTAATTTCCTCAAGCTGGACAAAATAATTTTTGTTGATTTTAAGAAAAAAAGGCAATGCCTAATATTTTAACTTCTATGTTATAGGCAGAGCAATAGTGCTGCCCAAGTAAAGAATGGTATGGACAAAACGCTTCATAATTCTTTTCCCCAAGGCACTTCGTATAGGACAAGTTCTCACAGAAATTTTGGAAGGAGCTTATTCGACTGGAAATAGTAAGTTCTAGTCCTTTTTGTAAGAGTCAAAGGTGATTGTAGGGCAGTCAGGCTTTCTCCAACCCCAATTGATTCCACAAACACATCCAATAAAATTTTAAGATAACATTTTATTCAAAATTTTTAACGGTCTTGGTGTGTATAGAAAAAATCTCTAGTGTTCAAATAGACCAAGGGCATTCAGGAGAAACTGTAAGAGAATGTTGAGAGAGTGTTGAATTAAATCAAAACACGTTATATGCATACAGGTTGTCATAAGAGCTTAACTCAGGAACGACTGAGGGTATTAAGTTGGTACTTTCAGCGAATGGGGAGAAGGATAATCAATTGATCAAAAAGGAAAACTTTGCATGCTGCTACAACTACTACTAATGCTACTACTACTACTACTAATATTACTACTACTGATACTAACACTAATACACTGCAACTATTGCTTTTACAACAACTGCTTCTATAGTGAATACTACTAAGGCTGAGGACACTGAGGAGAAAATTTGAGGACACTTTGAAACAAGGTAAACACGTTGTATGCATACAGGTTGTATAATAACAGCTTAACGTAGAAACGATTGAGAGTATTAAGTTGGTCTTTCAGGGAATGAGGAAGGGGATAATAAATTGAACAAAAAGGAAAAATTTGTGCGCTACTACTACTACTACTACTACTACTACTACTACTACTACTACTACTACTACTACTACTACTACTACTACTACTACTACTACTACTACTACTACTACTACTACTACTACTACTACTACTACTACTACTACTACTACTACTACTACTACTATTACTACTACTACTACTACTACTACTACTACTACTACTACTGCTACTACTACTACTACTACTACTACTACTACTACTACTGCTACTACTACTACTACTACTACTACTACTACTACTACTACTACTACTACTGCCACTACTACTAGTAGTAGTAGTAGTAGTAGCAGTACCTCAACTGTTGCTGCTGCTACAACAACTTTTTCTGTTGTGACTACTACTAATGCTGAGGATATCGAGAAGAAAATTTGAGGAAAGGGAGAAAAAAAAGTTGAACTAAATCAAAACATACTATGTGCATGCAAATTTTCAAAAGGACGTATCATTAATTTCTTATGAGATGCTTAGAGTATTAAGTTGAAACTTCCATGGTATGATGGGGGGATGTCCAACTGACAAAAAGACAATATTTGCATACTGCTAATACTACTGCTTCTACTATTAATGCTACTAGTGATATACAACTACAACTTATTCCACTACTCCTGCTGCTACCTAAATGATGCTACTGCTTCTCAGGTCAAGAGTATAAAGGTTAATGTTTAAGAGAATACAGAGTGGAAGATTGAACTAAATCAAAACCTACTGTCTGCATTTTGGTTTCAAAAGGTCGTTTTTCAGGAATGGCTTATGGCATTAAATTAGAATTGACAGGGAATACTTAGGGAAATATCAAGTGACCAAAAATTAATTCATGCACGCTACTGTGCTACTGATCAGCTGAATTTGCTGCTCTAATGATCGATTCAAAGTCCCACTATTACTACTACTGCCACTCCAGCTCCAATAGGTAATTCTAAGGCTAAGAGTATTAAAGTGAAATTTTTATTAAGTGTTGAGGGGAAAATTGAACTATAAAACACACCATGAGCATACAGGTTACCAAAGGGTTACCATATCGTGAGCATACAGGTTACCACATCGGCAATATCATAGCAATGACTAATATTATCAATTTGAAACTTCCATGACTTGATAAGTGGGATGTTCAACTGATCAAAAGGCAATATATGCATGTTACAACTACTACTACTGTTAGTACTACCACAAATCTTACTCCTATTGCTACTAATAATACTCCTATTACTATTGTTGTGACTACTGCTACATCTAAGGCTAAAGGTGTGAAGGTTAAAATTTCAGGAAAATGTTGAGATGAGTTACATATTGAAAGTTCTGGACCTTTCTCTCTTATTTATGCAGATGATACATTAAATCTTAGCCAGACACTGTCATCAATTGAGAAAATATTTTCCGTCCCTTGTCGTAATTAAATAAAAAAAAAGTTTTTTTTATATAAGTTTTTTATTTAGTTTTTTTAACTGAAAGTAAGGAGCGACATTAAAACTTAAAACAAACAGAAACTACTCCGTATATGAAATGGGTTGTCCCCTTCTCAACGACTCGCTCTTTACGCTAAAGTTTTTAATTGTTTTAAAAATTAGAATTTGGCAAAGAGTCAAAATTTAGCGTAAAGAGCGAGGGATTGCGGAGGGGAAAACCTATTTCATATACGGAGTAATTTCTGTTCGTTTTAAGTTTTAATGTCGCTCCTTACTTTCAGTTAAAAAAAAAAACTAGTTTTTTTTAATTTAATTTCTGAACGTTTTTGAATTGATTTTGTCTCTCCGCACGTAAATTATTAAAATGAAATTTGCCTACTAATTCTTTGTTTGGCCAAATGGCTTTCTCTTAATTTTGATTAGACGATTTTGAGAAATAAGGGTTGGGGAAGGAGGTGTAGTTACCCTCCAATCTTTTGGTTATTTTAAAAGATAACTAGAACTTTTAATTTTTAACGAACGTTTTTATTAGTAAAAAATATACGTAACTTAAGAATTAACTTACGTAAGAATTTTTTATATTCTTATATTTTTATTATGTATGTGAGGTGGTTTGTCCCCTCGTTAATACCTCGCTCTTTACACTAAATCTTAAGTTTTGTCCCAACTCTTTAAGAATGACCCCTGAACCAGAAAGGCCGTAGCATAAGTAGTTGAAATTACTAAAAATACTTTAGCATAAAGAGTGATCATGGTTTTTTTTATTTTTCATTTTTTTAGTATAAAGAGCGATCATTGTTCCATTGTTTTTTTTTTATAGTAATACTAAGAAATCCTGCGCCCTTTTCATTTAGTTTCTCTTCCCCATGGCATATTCCTCCAAGGAAAGATCCTCCCACACAGCCCCCTCCCCTCAAACCGAAAGAATCCCCCTGAAAACGTCTGTACACTTCCCAATAACAATTACTGTATGTAAACACTGGTCAAAGTCATAACTTACTGTCATAACTTATCGTTTACTGTCATAACCTATTGTGCCTATTCCCAATCAAAAATCCTATAAAGTATTGACAACAATTAAAAAAAAATACAGCCCTAAACCCCACAACAATAACTATTAATTGACAACAGGGTTGGACATAGGGGTGACATCTCATACTTTTTGGCGTCTACGAGTTTGTCATCAGGAAAAGTGTAAATGTTCAAACTCCACGAACTCTTTTAACAAGCAACAAAAATGTCTTATTCGTAGCCAAGGTCACGAATCTTTCCATTTTTTCACCATCTTTTTTGGGTTATAAATCCCTAGTTAATTGGAATAGTGGGAAAGTGCAAGAGCTAACTGTTCATAGAGTAATCTCGAAACAAAACCTAAATAGACCTATGTTGCATGCACAACGTGAGGTGTTGTGGCAACCTTTGTTTGGCTTCGCCAAGTAAAGTGTTGCTAGAGCAACACTTTAGTTCACGGTTGGTTTACTTTGGTTCGATGCGTTCACCCCTGGAGAAAAAAAAAAGTTTAAATAAATAAACACTCATCCGTGGTCTTTCTCTTTGCTAATAAAAAATTAAATTTCACGTTTTTGCAGATGTGAGCTGGAAACCTTTGCAGTAGAGTTCGTGGATACTTGGAATTTGATGATTTGATTTTCATTACGATTCCTTGACTTTTAAGGGGTTTTTATCCCCCTTCTTTTAAGAAGGGGGATAAAACCCATCCTTGCTTTTGATGGGTTACACTAAATTTAATAAATCTTATATATTTGAAATCAGCATAATAAGCCATATCTTTTGGTATATCTTTCTGTATCATAATTCTGTCAATATTCCTTTTTTAGGTTTCCGGTTACTATTGAGCCGTGTCGCTCGTTACTTACAGTTTGCTACCTTGAACTGTTTGAAAATTGCAGCCTGGAGCAGTAAAATTACAGATACTGGTAGAAGATTTAAAATCTTTCACTCTTTTACTGATAATTGTGGCTGGAAAGATGAGTTTAAATTGTCTAGCTTTTTACCTCTAGTGGTATTCTCTAATACATATTTTGATCAATTGCAATATGGCTAGCGGTAGGAAACAGTTAAACTATAAAGCAACAAAGCTCCTTAACAGCAACGGAGGATATGTTCTGTCAGTCTAAGTGAGAATTCGCATACTCAACAGTTACAAGCAATGGCAATGACCTTTAAAAATAAAAACTGATATTTTAAGGTCATTAGTGATGAAAGACTTCAATAGGGCTATGGGTAAAGTAGGCTCATTTAACATACCCCTGGAACTAAACAGGAATGAACCAAGAGAAAGAAACAGTACGTATGGAATTTGTTCCACTTTGTGATTCTTAGTATTGGAGAGCCCCACTGCACTAGTGAATGCGTAAGCAGGCCAAGGCATTAGTGGTGCTCGTCTTGTTCCAGTTCAGAATTATCTTTTGTGATAAACTGACTTTTGGTGCTCAAACCACTAAATATGGCAAGGCCATCTCTTAGACAACAACAGCATTTTCAGCCTCAAAGAGCTGAAGATTAGACTCTCCTGCTACTTTTCACGTGAGGACTGGAGTAGATAAACTGAATTATATCCACCTATTTTATATTTTAGGCATGATAGGGTTAAAGCAGAGCTCAATTTCACCTTAACTTTTAACTTTATACTCTCTGCATGCCAGTGTGTCATCGCTGTTTCATTAAACTAATCTGTTTTTGGTTTTTCAAAGCGACGTTTTTTTTCTTTTTCTTGCATACAGCTGTACTGATGCTTCTAGAAGTCAGTAATTTGGATATGTTTTCTATGACTGGAAGGTGTAAACTATACTTCTTGTAAAATTAATTCTCTTTTATGCCTTTTTTTTACAAACTGAATCATGTTTTAGTTTTTTCATTCTTCTTTTAATCTTCTTCTTTTTTTATTATTAGGTTTATTACCTCTTAATTTGATGCGGTCGAATTCCATACTTATTGCCAGTAATCAATGATGTTAGGAGCCTTCGTAAAGTTGACCAACTTCCTACGAAAATTTTCAAAAGCACGTGCAAGCTTAAACCCATCAGAAGATAGGAATTCCACACCTGCCCCCTAGATGGCTTGTTTTTCCACTTGATAAAATCAATAGCAACTAGACCTACGTTGCCCGGGCAACGTGAAGTGTTGCGGCACCCTTTGTCCGGCTTCGCCGGCTAAATTGTTGCGAGAGCAACACTTTGGTTTTGTTTCTTTGGTATCGATCAGTAATCACATGATCAAAGGCTATTCCTCAGCGTTGAAACAACAACAACAAAATAGTATCGAAAGAAGGGACTTAATTGACTTTGCAACCAGTTGAACTTAATCCTTTTCAATCGTAGACATCGTGACGGATGAAAACTTGGAACAATATCTTATATAATCTAGTTGGTATTATAAATCTATCCGTAACTTTTCAGGATTAAAATACCATAGGTGACACTAATTATTACGAATCTACCTCATTGTTTTACTTTATCGTTTGTACCCGTTGCGTAAACACTTAGTTCTATCAGATTTCAAAGATATCGAGTACAATGTGCACCAAATTGCACAAATTTTTAGCCCAAAGTGAACAGATTCATACTTACAATTCCCTCTCCCGTGATAGACATCAAGTTCACCGGAAACAAATAAATGGGTACACCAACTAGCAAAAGGTGCAAACCCCTCATCGCTGAAGATGATTGTAGCCCAAGAGCCGATTAATACTTACAAGACCCCTACATGTCTTGCTACTGGAACCAAATTGGTTTATCCATCAAATGCACCGGAAACAAATAATAAGTAAATCAACTAGCAAAAGTGGCAAACCCCTCATTGCCGAAGATGATTATGAGCTATCCGTAATGAGAACAATATCTTATATAATCTAGTTGGTATTGTAAAGCTATCCGTAACTTTTTAGGATTAAAACTTTTAAACTTTTTAGGTGACATTAATTATTACGAAACTACCTCATTGTTTTACTTTATCGTTTGTACCCGTTGTGTAAACACTTAATTCTGTCAGATTTAAAGAGATCGAATACAATGTGCACCAATCTGCGCAAATTTCTAGCCCAAAGTGAACAGATTCTTACTTACAAGTCCCTCTCCCGTGATAGACATCAAGTTCACCGGAAACAAATAAATGGGTACACCAACTAGCAAAAGGTGCAAACCCCTCATCGCTGAAGATGATTGTAGCCCAAGAGCCGATTAATACTTACAAGACCCCTACATGTCTTGCTACTGGAACCAAATTGGTTTATCCATCAAATGCACCGGAAACAAATAATAGGTACATCAACTAGCAAAAGTGGCAAACCCCTCATTGCCGAAAATGATTATGAGCTAACAGTTGTTTCTCACCCAAACTGAACCGATTCTTACTTATAAGTCCCTCTCCCGTGATAGGCATCAAGTTCATCGGAAACAAATAAATGGGTATACCAACTAGCATAGCTGCAAACCCCTCATCGTGGAAGTTGGCTCTAGCCTAACAGCAGATTATTACTTACAAGTCCCCTACATGTCTTACCACTGGAACCAAATTGGTTTTACCATCAAATACACTGGAAACAAATAACAGATACACCAACTAGCAAAAGTTGCTAACCCCTCATTGCCTAAGATGATTATTACCTAACAGCCAACTGTTGCTTACAAGTCCTCTATATGTCTCACAATTTGTATCGGCCAAGATTTCGGTTCAGTGTGTACCTTAGTACTGAAGTTGTCAACCCCTTGAAACTTTCAAACTGGTATGCCTCATGAAGGAGTTTTTCTACTAAAAAATGGATGTCATATACTTTGATCAGCTCATCAAGAGCTATCGATCGCTGCCGAAAAAATTCTATCTGTCTTAGTTCAAAAGTTTTTTTTTTTTGCCGTAGGCCAACTTTCTAACGTCACCACTTAGAAAGGAGCAAAGGATAAGCTCCAATTTCCTTAGCAATGAGAGAATTTCTAAAGTTTATTAGGTATATCTGATACCATTTCTCTACCGCAATCCCAAGTCCGAAAAACCGAATGGTAAACTCAGCTGAAATCGCGAATAGAAACGAGTATAAACAATAGATGGCAGCACTTTCGGACCCGTGGGAAAATGCCACATTTTTGCTTCTGTAAAGTTTTCTATTTATCACTCAAAGAAGATATATCGGCTGTGGGGCCGGGTAACTGCCGCATATATTTAACACTTATAGATTTTAGTTCATCTTCAATTTGAAAGTGGTGCCTGCCTGCTAGAACGGAGCTTTCCACTCGAAAGCAGAAACATGGTTTGATGAAACGAAAGCTTGGCTGCACAACTTCAGATACTGCTCTCTGACATAGGCTATATAACTCTACTTCACTTCGCACACCATAGGCTGTGGCTCGTGGATAAGCAGAAACCATCCTTTTTGGCCCCAGGCAAGAGTTCTGCGGAGCTTTCAAAATGTATTGTCATACATCAATCCGACCTGAGGTCCACACTTTCCGTAAAAACCGCAAAGGTTAGTCCCTTACCAGTTTCCAGGAATATGCTGAGATTGGCAGCATAGGAAAAAAAAAAAAAAAAAAACGGGACAAAACCAAAGTGTTGCTCTCGCAACACAATACTTATGCAAAACTCAGTTATTTTTACATTTTACAAATAAAGTTTCAAATATCCAGGATATTGGATAATTTTGACAAAAAGCAGTCCTAGTTGGATTTCTATTTAGCAGTGCTCTGTTATTGAGAAATTGTTTGCTTTCTAAAAAGCATGACAATCAAAGAATGTTGATTTGATTCCCAATCAAAAATATTTTTCCAAGAAATTTTCAAGGAAGTGAAAGATCTTTTTAAAAGATACCATGTAAACAATAAATTAATCAAACATTGGCTAGACTCGATAAGAAGCCATAAAATATAGCGTAAAACAAGAGAACAATTTCGCTCATTCAGATGCTCAATCACAAAATGAATTTAAAAGCTTCGACACATTGTCAATGTTAAATGAAATTCATTGGGAAATGAATGATACAATATTTAAAAAATAATAAAAAACATTTAAGGAAGCACCTTATTGAGGTAAAAAAAAAATGATGATACTCATTCAAGCATGAAAAGGATGTACCTTATGCCCAAAAAGACAATGAACTTTAGAAAGACAATAAGCCGTATATGAATATAGAATATTCAAAATATCTATCCTTCACTTCTGACATGATAAAAGGCCATTATTTTTCGACTCTTGTTTTTTATACTTAACTTAGCATGGTAGCCAAAAGTCCTTAGTTCCAAAATAGCACAATGAGCCAAAAAAAGCTATATGTTTTGTGTCCCTCCAGATAGTTGGGGCTTAGCTTAGACTAGAATTTTAGGCCTCTAGTTTTAGTTGTTTGCTTATTTTGTCTTTTAGCTTTTCAGTTTTAAGGAGAGCAAAATAAAGAAGAATCTTTTTTGGCTTCTATTTTTTGCAATATAAGAGAAAGAATCATGACTGACGATTGTTGTATTTGAAAGAAAATTAGAAAATTGTCTTTTTTTCGAAAAAGTTGAATACTACCCCAAAGTAGCCAAGATGAAAAGTATAAGAATATTCTTTTTTTGTTTTATTTCAATCAATCAGTAAATCATGCATACATAACATACTAAATATACAAAGAACTCACAGGAAGGCGAGTTCAGCTTGGGCAGATATAAACAAGTAAAGAAATAAATACATGAGAATGAAAGACATAAAAAAAAACAAAAAAGAGGAAGAAGAAGAAAAGAATGAGTAGATGAAAGTATATTTAACTTACCCCATCTCAGCAAACACCCAACCCGACAATACATGACAAAAAAAAAACTCAGCGTGTCCTCAGGTGGCGAATAGGGGAAATGTCCAAATAATATGTTGGTTACCTCCACTAGGAGTTGCGGACCAGGGGAGACGTAGTTTCTGAATGTCCATATATAGAAACTAGGACACCCTCACCAGGGGGTCGTTAATACAGGTGGGGGAGGAAGAAGGGCCCTCTAATGTACACTCAGCAGGGCCACTAGCGTTTGGACACGTCCTGTGAGTTACAAACCTTCTCCCAGCAATGATTTAAATTGAATTCTTTATAGGAGGACAACTGCGACAGGGTGTAGAATCCAAATTCATTGACAACGTAAATTTGTTGTG
Organism: Artemia franciscana; assembly: GCF_032884065.1. Taxonomy (NCBI): domain Eukaryota; kingdom Metazoa; phylum Arthropoda; class Branchiopoda; order Anostraca; family Artemiidae; genus Artemia; species Artemia franciscana. Next base: position 7,675,891 of record NC_088877.1, read on the forward strand.
TGCCCCACCAAGTGTATATAATCTGATCATAGTTATCGGTCTCAAGTCTGGATAAAGGGAGGAGGGCCGGGTTACAGGCTTGCTCCCTGTCCCCTAAACTTGCTTCGGCAAGGGAAACTATCTTGCAATGAAAAAGTGCCAATCATACCTCGGTTATTTCTTCCCATTTGTAAACCGACCCCAGCATGACCCCGGATATCCTGACAAAGGTGGCCAAACCACCAGAAGATTAAACTTCTTCTAAAGAGTGGTATGTTGGACAGACTTTGGCAGCAACGACCACCTATGGAGTATGACTTCCCAGTCGCCTTTTTCAAACCGGTTGTCGAGCGGACACTTTGTTGGTTCTTGGTTTGTATATCTTTTTTGATTGCTAGCCGACACTCCAGCTCGGATTCTTTACAACGTTGAATCAACTCCAGCATTAACTAAAAGCATCCAAGTTCTGGTGGAGTGATAGTCTTGGTATTTACCTAGACCAAGAAGCAATTTTGCTGTCTGATGCAGAGGCCTAGCTGCCGACCACCCAATGCCATCCCGTTATGAGGATTAAGAGGCAGGATGAGCAACGGGACAAGAAGGGTGAAATCAAGGCCCAATAGAAACTCCAAATAAAATTGGCAACCGTAAATAACAAATAACTATCTTGAGGAAAAGATTTTATCTCATTTGGAAAATATTAAATGACACATCAAAATCCAAAGCAGCCTGACATTGGTTCCCTGTAGCAACGACACTGCTACCCTCAATGCTTAGAATAACTGTAAAAGCCAATTCTTTGATGTATCAATTACTATTAGAACTCCCATTTTTGATTTAGAGTTTACTCTAAATCCATCTAGAATTTACTATCAGAGTAATTCTTCTAGGGTTTTTAACAAAAATTTTGATTTCTCAATTGAAACTGGTGTAATCCGGGTTGCAATGGTAGCTAGCAACCTAGTAAGAGACGATCACGGCCCATAGTAAAAACTAAAAAAAAACATAGCTCCTAAGAAACGAGTCAGATCAAAACAAGAAGTACTCTATTAGAACTGCTTTTTCCGATATCTCTTTATAGAAATTTACCGTTTCTTGGTTTGAACACCCACGTTAATTATATTGGCTTGAAAATCAAGAAAAGTGGCTGTAACCACGATATTCTGCATATACGGCATCTTTTCTTTCTTTCCGTTTTTTTCAACTCAACTAACTTGGCACTGGAAAATCATAGGGAGCAGTCTAAGGGGTCATTTTGAAGGAAACTAGTGCCTTTTATAATTAAAAATAAAATGATTTTCAAAATAGAATTAATTTTGACTGTAAAAACTGCATTTTCGTGTTCAAGCTTGATGAATGACATTATAATCGTATAGGTTTTCAAACAGTTCGTGGTAACGAACTGTAGTAAGGAGCGACCCGGATCAATAGTAACCGAGACTCTAGAAACACTAGAACCTAAATTCTTATTTTAAATACATAAGTTTCATCAAGATTAGTCTTACCCATCAAAAGTTACAAGCCTGAGAAAATTTGCCTCATTTTAGGAAATAGGGGAAAACCCCCTTAAAAGTCATACGATCTTAGCGAAAATCACAGCATCAGATTCAGCATATCAGAAAATCTTGTTATAGAAGTTTCGAGCCCCTTTCTACAAAAATGTGGAATCTCGCATTTTTCGCCAGAAGACAGATCAAGGATGCGTGTTTATTTGTTTTTTTGTTTGTTTTTTTTTTCCCAGGGATGATCGTATCGACTCAGTGGTCCTAGAATGTCGCGAAAGGGTTCATTCTAACGGAAATTAAAAGTTCTAGTGCCCTTTTTAAGTAACTAAAAAGTTGGATGGCGCCTAGGCCCTCTCCCACGCTCATGTTTTCCCAAAGTGACCGGATCAAAATTCTGAGACAGCCATTTTATTCGCCATAGTTGAAAAACCTAATAACTATGTCATAGGGGACGACTTACTCCCCGCAGCCCCCGTGGGAGGGGCTGCAAGTTACAAACTTTGACCTGTGTTTACATATAGTAATGGCTACTGGGAAGTGTACAGACGTTTTCAGGGGGATTTTTTGGTTTGGGAGGTGGGAGAGTTGAGGGGGGAGGGTTACTGGGGAGGATCTTTCCATGGAGGAACTTCTCATGGGAGAAGAGACTTTCAATGGAGGGGGCGCAGGATTTTCTAGCATTATTTAAAAAAATAATGAAAAAATAATTATGAAAAGTTTTCTACTGAAAGTAAGAAGCAGCATTAAAACTTAAAACGAACAGAAATTATTACGCATCTGAGGGGTTTACCTCCTCGTAATACATCGCTTTTTACGCCAAAGTATTTTTAGTAATTTCAACTATTTATCCTACGGCCTTTATGATTAAGGGGTCATTCTTAAGGAATTGGGACAAAATTTAAGCTTTAATGTAAAGAGTGAGGTATCGACGAGGGTTGAGCCCCCTCATATACGCAATAAAAACATACGAATATAGAAGTTCGCTACGTAATTTAATTCGTAAGTTACGTATATTTTTCACTTATGAAAACGTACATAAAAAATTATAAGTTATAGTTGCCTTTATAAGTAATCAAAAAATTGAAGGGCAACTAGCAGAGGCGCCATTTGGGGGGAGGGGTCAGGGGTGGGCAAATGCACACCCCAGATTTTCCAGGGGGCCCAAGCTACCACCAGAAAGGGCCCTTTGCCGGCCATAATAATCCATTATGTCCAGCATAATCCATTCTGTCCAATTGATTTGAAATTATTGCACGCCTATTAACCAAAGAGCGTAATTACTTGACGACCCTTGGGATAATTACGCTATTTGCTATTAATTATTGAAAACTTTGAAATTAGGTAAGATAAATAATAAAATTCTCGAGTTCTGTCTAATGCCCATTTCCTAGATGATTACGCAACACGAAGTGAATCGGGGGGGGGGGGCAAGATGGAGTTTATGCACACCCAAAGATTAGGTCCAAATGGCGCCTCTGGCAACTAGGCCTCCTCCCTTGCTCCTTTTCTCTCAAAATCTTCCGATTAAAACTATGAAAAAGCCATTTAGCCCCAGAAAATTAATATGCAAATTTCGTTTTAATTATTTATGTGCGGAGAGCCAAGATCAAATAAAACATTAATTCAAAAAGTCCAGAAATTAAACAAAAAAAACAAGTTTTTTTTAAATGAAAGTAAGGAGCGACATTAAAACTTAAAACGAACAGAAATTCCTCCGTTTATGAAAGGTGTTTTTCCTCCTCAAAGCCCCGCTCTTTACGCTAAAGTTTTTTACTGTTTGAAAATGTAGAGTTAAGAGAAAGAGTCAAACTTTAGCGTAAAGAGCGGGGCGTCGACGAGGAAAAGCCCCTTTCATATGCGGAGTAATTTCTGTTCGTTTTAAGTTTTAATGTCACTCCTTACTTTCATTTAAAAAAAACTTTTTTTTGTTTAATATAGTAAAAAACCTACTTTAGCCATAAGAAACTCGACCCTATGGTTCATTCATATAATCTTCATTATTTTAGCTAGGATGTATCTAAGACAGTTTTTTTTTTATATTTTGTAAACAAGGGGCTAATTTCATAACCTACAGCACTTGTCCCAAAGTATTGGGAGGGGGGTTCTTGTCATAATAAGAGAGATAGTTATTGGATTTTTAAGCTACGCAAAAGAAATGACTATCTAAAAATTTTTAATCGGATGCTTTTTGTGATATACCTCTGGTGGGAAGAGGACCGATTGCCCTTAAATTTTTTTATTCTTTAAATGAGCATCAGAACTTTTTTATGTTCAATCAAATGTCCATTCTTCTCTACGACGAATAATTCTATGCAAGAACGTTCGTGAGAAAAAATAATGAAATAATGCACAGAGCCCACTTGACTCTTTATTTAGGCAGCACTATATGAATCCCTAATAAATGCCTCAAAGGCAGCGCAATAGCTCTGCCTAATTAAAGAGCAATTGAGGTAAAATGTATTATTTTTTCTTACCAGGGCACTTCCTATCAAAGGAAATGTCATAGGAACTTGAAAAAGGGCTCATCTTATTTTAAATCGGAAGCTCTAGTGCCGTCTTTAAGAGTTTAAAGTGATTGGAGGGCAACTAGTCCCCGGTCGATACCATTCATTTCCCCAAAAACATCCAATCAAAGTTTTGAGATAGCCATTGTTTTCACCATAGTTGAAGGATCCAGTAATTGTGTCTTTGGGGATGACCCCCCCCTCCCGAGTCCTCAGGGTGAGGGCTTTAGTTACACAAGTTGCCCATTATCAGCGTATAAATATTTTATGTAAGGGGTGATACTATACACAGCTGCGAGACTCATTCAATTGAAAATCAGAGCTTCTAGTGCCCTTTTTAAGAGTCAAAAGTGATTAAAGGGCAACAACCCCCTCACGTCCTTTTTTTCTAAATGCAGTTTGATAGAAATTTTGAGGTAGCTTTTTTGTTCAAAATATCCCAAAGACCAAATAAAAACCCTTTCAGAGTTGGAACAATCCCCAGATCCTGGGGGCACATAAGGTTTTTATCGAAGATATGCTCGTATAGGTTGTACAGGAATCTTATTTAATTGGAAATTAGAAGTTATAGTTCCCTTTAAAGAGTTAAAAGTGACTGGAGGGCAAATAGGCCCCCATGCCCAACGAAATTGTAAGATGCCTTTTTTGTTCAGAATAGTCCAAAGAATATATAACAAAGCATCCAGAGTTGACACAACCCCTCAAAGCCGAGGGACAAGGGTTTTGAGTTATGCGCTAGGGGCATATAAGTTTTTTATGGAATGGGTGGCCACATAAAGTTCGGATGGGGCTTATTTGATTGGAAAATGGAAATTGTTATGCCCCTTTTAACCTTGGGAAAAAGAGTTGTAAGTTATGCCCCAGGGAATATAAAGGTATTATATAGAAGAATTGGTCGTATAAACTTTAGAGAAGGTTCATTTAATTGGAACTTAAAAGTTCTAGTTTTCTTTAATGAGTCAAAAGTGATTGGAGGGCAACCAGGTCCCCACGCCCATCATTTCCCAAAATAAACATTCAATAATAATTTTGAGACATTATTTTTCTTCAACGTTGTTGGAAGATCTAGTAAATATGCCTTTAGGGATATCAACCCGCCCCTCCCCAAAAAAAATTCTCTGGGCAAGGGCTGTAAGTTAGGCCACAAGTTCATAGTTAGCTAACAGTTCTGTTATTGACAAAGGTATGCATGTTTGACCTTTACTTTCCTTAAACACAAAGGGAATCCAGGTGACCCTTTCAACGAGATTGTCGAGTGGAGTGTTTAGCTAAATCAAAACACGTTATCTGAATGCAGGTTGTTAAAAGGTTTTAACTCAGGAATTACAAAGTATATTAATTTTGAACTTTAAGGATATGATAAGAAAAATGATGAATTGACCAAAAGGAAATATATTCACGCTTCTATAAGTAAAAATAAAATAAAAAACAAGTTTTATTAACTGAAAGTAAGGAGCGACATTAAAACTTAAAACGAACAGAAATAACTTCGTATAAGAAAGGGGCTGCTTCCTCATCAACGCCCCGCTCTTTACGCTAAAGTATGACTCTTTCTCTCAACTCTTCTTTTTAAAATAGTAAGAAACTTTTTGCGTAAAGAGCGGGGCATTGGTGAGGAAGCAGCCCCTTTCATATACGAAGTAATTTCTGTTCGTTTTAAGTTTTAATGTCGCTCCTTACTTTCACTTAAAAAAAACTTTTTTTATTTAATTTCTGAACGTATTTGAATCAATGCATGTTTTGATTTTGGCTCTCCGCAGAGGAATAATTAAAACGAAATTTGCATATTTTTTTTTTTTTTGGCTAAATGGCTTTCTCATAATTTTGATTTAATGATTTTGAGAAAAAAGAGCGGGGGAGGAAGCCTAGTTGCCCTCCGATTTTTTGGTTAATTAAAAAGGCAACTAGAAGTTTTAATTTTTTTATTAGTAAAAGATATTAGTAAAACGAATATTTTTATTAGTAAAAGATATACGTAACTTATAAATTAGCTTACGTAAAGAAGTTTTGTATTCTCATGTTTTTATTACATATATGAGGGGGTTCGCCCCCTCGTCAGTACCTCGCTCTTTACACTAAAGCTTAAATTTAGTCCCAATTCACGAAGAATGAACCCTGAATCACAAAAGCCGTAGAATAAATAGTTGGAATTACTAAAAATACTTTAGCGTTAAGAGCGAGGTATTAGGAAGAGGTGAGCCCCTCATATGGGTAATAATTCCTGTTCGTTTTCAGTTTTAATGCTGCTCCTTACTTCTCGGTGAAAAAAAACTTTTTCATATTTATTTTTTCATTGTTTTTTTTTGAATAATGCTAGTAAATCCTGCGCTCCCTACATGGAAATTTTCATCGACCATGACAATTCCTCGATGGAAAGTTCCCCCAGCCTATCCTCCTCTTCTCAACCCCTCCCCAAACCAAAAAATTCTCCTTAAAACGCCTGTGCACTTCCCAATAACTATTACTGTATGTAAGCACTGGTCAAAGTTTGTAACTTGTAGCCCCTCCCACAGGGACTGGGGGGAGTAAGTCGCTCCCAAAGACATAGTTATCAGGCTTTTCGACTACGCTGAATAAAATGGCTATCTAAGAATTTTGACTCGTTGACTTTGGGAAAATAATTAGCGTGGAAGGGGACCTAGGTGCCCTCCAATTTTTTGGGTCACTTAAGAACGGCACTAGAACTTTTCATTTCCGTTAGAATGAGCCCTCTCTCAATATTCTAGGACAACTGGGTCGATACGATCATCCCTGGGGGAAAAAAACAAACAAACAAATAAACACACATCCGTGGTCTGCCTTCTGGTGTAAACTTTGAAAGTAGTGAAAGTAGGTTAGATAATATAATTAAATTCTTAATCATAATTAAGTTCTCTGAAATTCATACTTCCTAAATGACTACATTAATATTATAGATTCTGAGTATTTGTAGTAACTGACAGATTAAACTAGGTCAGTTCCTGTCACATGCTTCAATGTTTGTTTCCTTGTTTCAGTGTATATAAGCCAACGTTTTAGATTATTTTAGTCAGTTCTTATTCTGTGTCTGTCCTCGTCGTGTGTACATTTAATGTATTATATGTGTAAATAAACATTTTTATTACACTTTATGAGAGTTAGAGATACTAGATATCCTCCACCGGTCGAACCCTATACTGTAGGCCAACGCTACCGTAATGTTCTAAAGAAGAGAACGCAGAAGAGGAGAAGAAGAGCCTTTACAAAGTGGTGGCAGCGGTTTTCGCCGGAGAGGATAGAGTTCTTACCATCCTCTGGATTTCGGTCCGAGGTTGTGTCGTGAGTTTGTTTATCTTCAAAATTTGGTGGACTCCGTCATTGTAAGCTGTAGTTGGGGCGTGGAGACTTTCCGCTGAGAGCTGCTTCGGTTCGTGCACGACCGTGGTATTGGTGTGTGCTGGTCGTCGGTTGACTTCGGAAGTTGAGAGCTGTTGCTGTTTTCGTCGTTGGGGATTCCAGCTGTTCCAGCTTTGCCGTTCCAATTGTTCCAGTTTTGCCGTTCCAGTTGTTCCTGTTTTGCAGTTCCAGTTTTGCCGTTCCAGTTGTTCCAGTTTTGCCGTTCCAGTTGTTCCCGTTTTGCCGTTCTAGTTGTTCCAGTTTTGCCGTTCTATTTGTTCCAGTTTTGCCGTTCTAGTTGTTCCAGTTTTGCCGTTCCAGTTCTTCCAGTTTCGCCGTCCCAGCTCCAGGTTCCCGCCGCAGAATCCGGTTTTAGAGAGAAAAAAGTGAAGAACGTCGAAGGACAATTTATGATTGTAAGTCATGCATTTTAAGTTCGCACGCGAGCAGGAAATCTGTTAGGAGTGCTTAGTAAAAATTGCCTTGTTTTTACAACTTTAACTTAATCAATTTCTTTTAGTTATGAGCGCAATTCCAATTTTAGATCCTTCTGATCCTGAATTTGATAGAGATATTGCTTTATTATTTTTGAATGATATAAAAAGTAAAGGTTTAAAAGCCCCTTTGAATTTTGATTCGACAAGTCGGGATTATAATCCGAATTCTGTAGTAACATTTTTGACAACTGTGGGTACTTTAATGGCCAAAGAAAGTGCCAGGATAAATATGGGAGATATTTCGGGGGTTAATTTAACAGATATACCTATGGAGGGCAACAGCAACCAGGGTAATGTGAATCAAAGAGTAATTGGGTCAGTAATGGATCCCCTACTGAAAATAAACTTCTTAAAGAAAAGCAGGAATTTTATCAGCAACCGTAGATGCTGAATTTGGACAGGACAGATTAAGGGACTCCGTCAGAACTGGTCTCACGTAAAATGTGACCAGGGGAGAGGTAGATTTTTTTTTATATAGGATGTCAGGGTTAGATGTATATTTTAGACAAATATTTTTGTGGAAATAAATATGATGAGCAATTTGTTTTATGGCACTGAACGTAGTGAGGCGTTGTGTCGAGAGAGAGATGTTTTATGGCACTGAACGTAGTGAGGCGTTGTGTCTTTTATGGCACTGAACGTAGTGAGGCGTTGTGTCGAGAGAGATGTTTTATGGCACTGAACGTAGTGAGGCGTTGTGTCGAGAGAGATGAGGCTGGTGAAGGGGCGGACTGCGGTCGACCGAGGGACCAGGAGTTAGTGGCTGACATGGCGGAAAGGAGTTCCGTACATGGGATATTAACAGCCGATAGGGCGGAAAAGAGTTCCGTACCTGAGGAGTTAGTGGCTGACATGGCGGAAAAGAGTTCCGTACATGGGATATTAACAGCCGATAGGGCGGAAAAGAGTTCCGTGCCTGGGAAAATAATAGATAATAATTTCGCGTCTTGGCTGTTAAATATTTTAGAATAGAATAGATAGATAGATTTTGTGCTGATTAACTAGACAGAAGAAACACTTTCTTTGAGATGGGAATATAGAAAGATAAATATAGCAAGTGAAGGCTTTGTAGTAACTTTTCTCAAATGGCAAGTTTACTTCTTTTTTATATATAATGAATACTTTTGGAAGAATTAAAGCTTTGGTGAAAGAAAGAAAAAAAATCATTGTTTTATTTAAATTTGAAATTATCATATTTTTTTTTAGGTCTTATGTTCAAACATAAGTTATTTTTAAAGATAATCTTTCGATGTTCAAATTTTTCTATTAGGAGTAGTTATGCGAATTCTGTGCGAACTGAGCGTGACAATATAAAGTGAAATGAATAAAGTGTCAATTGGGACAATATTTTCTTGTGTCCTGTTGTTCAGTATTTTAATTTGTGTTTTTATTAAGTGTACCTTTGTTTGAGGATAGAAAATAATTTTTTTTTTGGAAAAAAATGATTTTGAAAACCCGGGGGAAAATCTGTAAACTTTGAAAGTAGTGAAAGTAGGTTAGATAATATAATTAAATTCTTAATCATAATTAAGGTCTCTGAAATTCATACTTCCTAAATGACTACATTAATATTATAGATTCTGAGTATTTGTAGTAACTGACAGATTAAACTAGGTCAGTTCCTGTCACATGCTTCAATGTTTGTTTCCTTGTTTCAGTGTATATAAGCCAACGTTTTAGATTATTTTAGTCAGTTCTTATTCTGTGTCTGTCCTCGTCGTGTGTACATTTAATGTATTATATGTGTAAATAAACATTTTTATTACACTTTATGAGAGTTAGAGATACTAGATATCCTCCACCGGTCGAACCCTATACTGTAGGCCAACGCTACCGTAATGTTCTAAAGAAGAGAACGCAGAAGAGGAGAAGAAGAGCCTTTACACTGGCAAAAAATTCCACATTTTTGTAGATAGGAGCTTGAAACTTCTACAGTAGTGTTTTCTGATACGCTAAATCTGATGGTATGATTTTCGTTAAGATTCTACGACTTTTAGGGGGTGTTTTCCCCTATTTTCTTAAATCTGGTAAATTTTCTCAGGTTCGTGACGTTTGATGGGTAAGACTAAACTTGATGAAACTCATATATTTAAAATCAGCATTAAAATGCGATTCTTTTGATGTAGCTATCGATATCAAAATTCAATTTTTTAGAGTTTTGATTACTATTGAGCCAGGTTGCTCCTTACTACAGTTCGTTACCACGAACTGTTTGATTGCTATTTGATTTATAACAAGAAATTGGTTATATAACAAGTAAGAGTGCTATCACGAAATTGAAACACATGTTTGACCCTCCATGCTATTTGCTTTCCAAGGGGTTTCAAATTTCGACACACTTGCTATTCATAAAAAATAGAGAGGATTACTTAGTGTGTTCAATTAATTGTGTTCACTTTCTACTAAGTGGCATTTTCCTTCGTTGCTATGCAGGCGGGTAGCCAAGCGTTCGCCCAGTTTAAATATTATAAGCTTTGGCCGTGCAAGATTACAAGGGTGATACTTGTCAAAAGTTTGCTGCTATGGGACGGAGGAGATAAAAATCGTGACGTCAGATAATATCTGGCCCTACGAAGTGAAACGAGTTGAGGCGCTTAAAGATGGCAGGAAAAATGTTCAGTGTGCAATAAAGCTGTGTACGGAGGATTGTGAAGGTTTACCTGGTGATTTATCCAAATCTGTGAATTTGATGCAGACTGAAATTGTAAACCTTCGTGATGGTATTGAAGACAAAATGCGGAAGAGAGTGGAAGACGAGTTTAATAGACTAGGGAGTTCGTCAGGATCGCAACCAAAGGCCGATTTTTTTTACACTGTTACCAAGGTATTTATGAGGCGATCGAACTCCAGTTTAAGGCCAAATTTGAACGTATTGAAAAAAACATTACTGACTTACGGTCCAAAATCGTTCATAATGGGGCGAAGCTCCAGAAAATTGAAACCAAGCTAGACGTTGTAAGTCAGTCCGCGCTTCTTAGCAAGGTTATTGTGTCAGGCATAGACTCTTCTGCTCGGGATTTACCCCGTCTTGGTGAAAAAATACTAGAGCGACTCAACATTCTAATGGGACTCAGTTTAGACAAATCCGTTATCAATAGTGCAAGGCACTTGAGATCTGCTTCTGAAACTGAGACTCCGATTGAACTTACCTTTTTTACTGTGGCATCTGCGGTGGAGATACTGCGTAGTCGTAAGAATTTGAAGGGCTCCCGAATCTATGTGAACGAAAGGCAAGAAATTTACAAGCTTGCGCGCAATAAATTTGATTCAAAAATGTATGGACTCTGTGAGGTGTTATTTAAGTCAAATGCAGTTCACAAAACATTCCGTGTGGATCGATTTCTGACGTAGTTTAGATTCGTAATGTGTCAAAAGAGCCCGTGGCTTAATTACAAAAAATGGTGATTTTTATTTTCCTTTTTCTTTCTTTATGGATCGTTTTCAGTCTTTTTTTTTTTATTCTCGTTTGAAACTTGATGTTATTCTAAATTCAGCATTTGGCAGTGAGAAAGATATGCCCTATGTGAAAAATCTTCCCGAGTGTGAATTTTCTTCGGGTGGCATTCTAACCAATCAGTCTAACAAGTGTGAATTTCTGATCCGATCGTTACATGTGAATACGCAAGGGTTGCAAAATGCATTCAGCGAACTCAAGTTCTTGCTTACATCTAGTCCTAAGGACATTGTCGGGGTTTGTGAAACCTTTTTGTCTGCTAATACACCTCTTACAATGTTAGATCTGCCTGGGATGAAGTGTATTCCACATACAAGGTGTCAAAATAGGAGGGGAGGGCAGAGATTGTATATTCGTGATGATTGGTCTTTTCGAGTTCTCAGTGATTTTTCTATTTTTCAGGAGGGGTTGTGCGAGACTGTTTTCGTTGAAGTTGACCCCTTGGGCTGTAACACATTTATTTTGGGGCCTGTTTATAGACCTCCGTCTGGCAATCCTAAAGATTCTTTTGAAGTTTTAGAACCGCTGTTAAAAAAACCTAGAAGCGTCTAGGAAACCCATTATAATTTCTGGTGACTTCAATTTTGATTTATTGAATCTCGATGTTGGCAATAATAAGGATTTTCTAAGCATGGTGTTGTGTTCTAGTTTTCTTCCAAGTATATCTCTCCCAACTCGAGTCACAGCTAATACAGCTACACTATTGGATAACATATTTTATTCTTCTGATTTAGTCCATGCAACAAAATCGTTTGTAATTTTGTCTGATATGTCAGATCATTTTCCGGTGAGTGTTCTTCTTGATTTAAAAAATAGTAATAAACAACATCGTGATTCAATAAGGAATAATTCGAAATAACGATTTGAATGGATTGATTGTAAAGTCCTTCGGCAGGTAATTGAGGATCATGATTGGAGTTTGGTTTATAATTCAGATGATGCAAATGTTGCGTTTTCGAATTTTACTGATCAAATGATTCGACCGCGGGGCAGGGCTTCTTCGACACGTGTTTTGTATGGAAAATTTGCGCAGAGATTTGACCCGTGGATTTCAGAAGGTATTTTGGTATCACTAAAACATAAAAACAAAAAGTTTAAGAATTATTTAAAATTGCAGATACCAGAATCATTTCAAGAATATAGAGTTCATAGGAATAAGCTAAATTCTATTATAAGACATGGGAAGAGAAAATTTTATAATGACAAATTCCTGGAATATAAATCTGAAATGAGAAATACATGGCAAATAAAAAATGAAAGAATAAATCATCACAGTCGTAAGAGTACTAGTGTACATTGCCTGGAAATAAATGGGGAAAAAATTACACAACCTAAAGATATTTTAAATGCTTTGGGAGATTATTTTAGTAATGTTGGTTCTAGACTTGCATCGACTATGAGTGCGCAGCTGAATTCCCCCATTATTCCAGGTAATGAGCAACATGCGGAAAGAATTTTTACTTTTTCTGAGATTGCGCCTCAGGATAAAAAAAAATATTATTAAGCTTAAAGTTTTTCTGTGGATGAATTTGGATTTTCAGCGCAAATTGTTAAACAGGTAGCGTCGAGCATTTCCCCTTTATTGGCGCATAATCTATCAATTAATCTATCACTTATATACGGGATTTTTCCTGAGCTTTTAAAAAAAGCAAATGTATAACAATGTTATAATTCAACTGAATATTCAGATTATAGAGGTATTTCTTTGCTTTCAGTTTATAGTAAAATTTTGGAAAAAATTGCAAATAGTCAACTACAAAAATATTTATTCAATAATAAGATATTACACACTTCTTAATATGGACTTATAAAGGGAAAGTCAACTGAACTGGCAATTCATAAACTTTTATTGAATATAAAAGACACATTAGATGGTGATCAACATGCTTAGGCTATTTTCCTTGATGTCGCTAAAACCTTCGACACTGTAATTCATTCTTTGCTTCTTATGAAACTTAAGTATTATGGATTTTCATCGCAAACTGTTAATTTTTTGCATCTTATCTTTCTGGGAGACGACTAGAATGTATCGATAAATCTTGTAATTTCCGTTCAGATACTTTTTAGATTAGTCATGGAATACCTCAGGACTCTGTCCTTGGGCCTGTTTTATTTCTTCTGTTTATAAATGGTTTACCGGATGTTTTGCCTCTTTGTAAAATTATTATATTTGCTGATGATGTAGTAATTTTTCCACTCACCGGGACTTAGCAGTTCTTTTCCATAACCTTGAATGCACGTCACAAGGTGTATCTTTTTGGTTCTCAAGGAATTTACTAGCTCTTAATGAGAAAAAATGCCAATATATGTTGTTTTCGCGAACTGGTTCGGTCATTTCAGATGGATTCTCTCTTTTGTTGAATGGTCTTGAATTAAAAAGGATGATCAGTTTAAATACCTTGGTGTTATTTTAGATGAAAATTTGTCGTTTCATAAACATGTGAAAACACTATCGTTAAAAATTTCCCGAAACATTGGTATTCTATCACGTCTCCGTTATTTGTTTCCTAAAAATATTCTAAAAGCAACTTATTATTCTTTTGTCCACCCATATTTTCTTTATTGTATTTCTGTTTGGGCTTCTACTTTTCCATCTGTATTTAAATCTCTCCAAATACTCTAGAATAAAGCAATGAGAATTCTTTTTAATGTTGAGCATGGATCTTCAGTTAGACACTTATATGGGAATTCAGGAATATATTCTTTGGATCAACTTCATACAATTTCTATTTCTAATATTTGTCAAGAATATTTATACAATTGTTTACCATCAAATTTCTCTGGTATTTTTTCAACTAATTCCCAATTTCATAACTATCCAACCACTCATTGTTCAGATTTTTCGTGTGAATTTTGTCCTACATCAAGAGCGGGTTTCAGCATCCGTCATACTGGTTCAAAAATTAGGAACTCAATTCCAATATCAGTACGAGAATGTGGCAATAAGCGAGAGTTTTTAAAATTATTAAAAAAAAAACTTAACAAAGCAGTGATGAAAATAATTTTTTCAGAATTAAAGAACTTACTATTTATTAAAAAGTTGCAAAATATAATCGCAAAGTTGAAATTTGTCAAAATTATTGGGTGTGAGGATTAAAGGTATGATGGATTTATATGTAAGTTATGACGGATTCATAAATCTGGAAATCAATTCCAATATCAGTACGAGAATTTAGCAATAAGCGAGAGTTTTTAAAATTATTAAAAAAAAAAACTTAACAAAGCAGTAATGAAAATATTTTTTTCAGAATTAATGAACTTACTATTTATTAAAAAGTTGCAAAATATAATCGCAAAGTTGAAATTTTTCCAAATTATTGGGTGCGAAGATTAAAGGTATGACGGATTTATATGTACGTTATGACCGGTTTTCAATTATTTAATTAAATAACAAACGATTAGGTCACTTGTGTTTAATATGTTGCGGGGAATTATTTTTGTTTATTTTTTTTGTATATTTATGCTGATGCTGTAGGCTTGTATTTACTTTGGCTTGATTTATTTTTATTTTGTCACTGCTAATGTATGTAACATTGTCAGTGCTTAAGTATGCCACCAGGCATGTGCACTGGTCTATCATATTTATTTATTTAATTGTTGCAAATAAAAAATTATTTATCCATCTATCTATTATTGCTACTACTGCACTTACTACTAACACTATTATGAGATTGTACTATTAAGGCTGAAGAAGGTGAAAATTTGACATAATATTGAGGGTTGAGTTCGAACTAAATAAAAACACACTGTGTGCATCCAGATTGTCAAAGATCGTATGTTAAGAATAGATTTGGGTATGAAATTAGAGCTTACAGAGAATGCTCGAAAGGTAAGATCAATTGACTAAAAGATAATATGTGCATGCTACTGCTAACACTACTACCGCTGCTACTTTTACTGCTACTGCGGCTACTACTAACTACTGCAACTAAACTATTCCAGCTACTGTTTCAATTGCAACTACTTGTAGGAGTAAGAGAACTAAGATGAAAAGAGCCCAGAAGAACGTCAAAAAAGCACATCAGCAATAGTTTTGGAACGGCCTACCGTATCAAGGTAAAACTCCCTGGGTATCATAAGGGGAATGTTCCACTGACTAAAAGGTAACATTCATATGCTACTACTGTTATTAATGATGCTGCTATTTCTATTACTGCTACTCCTAATAGAACACTATTACTGCTACTACTTATTCTACTACCACCACTACTACTATGATATTAATACTATTACGGGCAAGTTTCTGAAGGTAAAAATTTGAGAAAATATTGATGGGACATTTGACTTAAATCAAAAGACACTACATGCATGCAGATTGTCAAAAGAGCGTATCTCAAAGTTGGAGCTTTCAGAAAATACTTGAAGGGGAGTATTAATTCACCAAAAGGAAATATGTGCACGATACTACTAATAGGCTACTACTACCGCTGCTACATTTACTACTATTACTACTACTACTACTGCTGCTACTATTATTACTGCTACCATTATTGCAACTACTTATTCTATTGTAACTACTTGTTGGCCAAGAGCATTAAGATGAGAATTTCAAGACGTATGTGAACATACAGGTTATCAACAGGACATATTGGTAATATTATAGGAATAGCTAATTGTATCCAGTTGAAACTTCCAAGACTTGATGACAAGGATGTCCAACTTATCAAAACGAATTCTCTTAATACTACTATTGCTACTAGTGCTAGTGTTATTACTACTCATACTACTATTACAAGTAATATTATTGTTACTACTGTGACTACTATTACAATTATGCCTAAGAGTATGAAGGTGATATTTCAGAGAATTTCTAAATGTATCAGTAATATCTTATTAAAAAATTGGTGTGTGAAGTTGAAACTAGCAGGGTAAGTTTTGAGGGATGTCGAACGAACCAAACGACAATATTTGCATCCTAATAATACTCCTTTTACTGCTACTACTAATACTACTATTATTACTACTTCTACTACTACTTTTACTACTAATGTTACTGGTGGTACTACTACTACTGCTACTAAAGCTAAAAGTAGTAAGGCAAAAGCTTTGGGAAAGATTTAAGCTGTATTGAACTAAATCAAAACACACTATGCCAAACCGGCTGTTAAGAGGACGTATCAGCATTGCCTCAGAAACGGTTTATGGTATTAAATCGAAAGTTTCAGCTTCTATTGAAGGGGATGTAGAAAAAACCAAGGGCGCTAAGTGCATACTGCTACTAATGCAACTACTGCTGCTACAACTATTGCTACTGCGCAAGCTAATTATATTTGGATGAAGCTTTCAAGAAATATTTAAGGGGATGTTGAACTAAATCAAAAAGCGGTGTGAGTTCAGTTCAGTTCAGTTTTTTAACATCAAAATAAATGGACAACAATAACTTTCTACCCCTGCAAGGCTCCATGGCCCTTTACATAGGGGTTAAAACAAAAATAAATACCAAATCAAAAGTCACTTCTTAAAAAAAAATAAGAAATCCAATTAAATAATTTGGTGTTATTTTTACTTACCACTTCGTCCTCGAAATCTAAATCCAAGTCCACACCATCTCCCACCATTACAAAATCACAACAATTAAAATTAAATAAATAAACGTGCTCAAGCCTAGCATCTAGGGATGTCGCCCTACCCTCATTATTCATCATATTATTAAACATATAACAATATTAATTCAAACCAATTCAAAAATAAATTTTTTCTCAAATTTATTCCCCATTATATTTATCAACCAAAAATATTTTTAGTTGGGTTTTAAAGGCATCAAATGAATGAATGCTACGGACATTATCAGAGAGACTGTTCCATAATTTACTACATGCTATTCGGGGACTAAAATCTGATCTGACAGTCTTAGTTTGAGGTTATAGTAGGTTGTCTTAACTGCATAGATTATGAGAGCTCCTTGAATTAACTAAATCGGGAAAGAAAGAATTGCAACAGCGAGGCAGTTCACCATGAAGATACTTGAAAATCATTGAAGAGCAAGAGACGACATAGAGTGCATAAGTATTCAACAGCACTTTTCGATGTCCTTTATTAAATTCGTTAACTAACTGGTGAGCCTTTTGATGAATTACTTTGATCGGATGGAGCAGAGACTGGAAAGTAGACATCCAAATCGAGTTGCAGTAAGTTAAATATGGCTGAATGAGTGAAAAATACAGGGTCTGAAGAATAGATCCCAGAAAAATGTGTTTAAGTTTCCGAATAATCCCAAGATTACGTGATATTTTTGCTTGGACCATCTTGATGTGGTTTCTAAAAGAAAGATTCTCATCCAACAAAATTCCAAGAAAACGCACGTATATTGCGTTAGGTCGAAACAAAGGTCCTTTCGAGGTAGATATAGTTGATAAGGACGGGTATACCTTGCCAGTTCTAGAAAATATGAGAAAGTGTGATTTAGCGATATTTAAAGCAGGTCGGTTAGTATCAAACCAGTGGTAAGGCCGGTCCATAAGCGCGTGAAGTTTAACCTCCATAGCTTGTTCCGTGTCTTCAGCACATAGGATGTTGCTGTCGTCAGCGAAGGCAACTAAATCTTCATGAGGGGATGGCAGAATATTAGAAGATGCCACCGTATTTTCCTTTTCGTGACATACAGTACAACACAAAGAAGTAATCGCGGTTAAATCGCTGATGTATATTAAAAACAGAGTAGGACCAAGAATCGATCCTTGTGGTACTCCATAGTCTACACCAATGGAGTTTAGTGAGTCAGGGTCCATGGAAATCGTTCTATCTTGTAAATAAGAACGGAACCATGATAGGGCTGAACCTCGTATTCCTATATGAAACAGTTTATCAAGAAAGATCTTATGAGTAAGACTATCAAAAGCTTTCCGCACATCAAGGAAAATAGCGGCTGGTATTTTTCCAAAATCAAAAGCGGTAAGAAGAAAACTGATGAGTGTAGTGCACGCTTGCTCCGTAGTATGTTTCGATCGAAATCGGAACTGACGATTGTGCAAAAACTCCTTAGATTGTAAAAAAAAACTTGTGAGCCTTTTTTGCATCGGCTTTTCAAATATTTTTGAAAACACTGAAAAAAGGGAAATTGGTCGGTAATTTGACGGGTCACTTCTGTTAGCCCCTTAAATAGAGGTATCACTCTCGCAGTTTTTAGGGACCTATGAAACTTTCCTTTTTCAAACGACATATTAATAAGCTTTATTAAAGGGCTCAGAATTGAAGGAAATATAGTTTGCACAGATTTAGTTGATATGTAGTCTGGGCCAGGTGATGATGCACCTTTTAAACCTTGAATGTGTCTTGCCACCTATGATTCCAATACAATCTCTATAACAATAGATTTAAGGCAAGGGGGTCCCATGAACTTGAGATGTTGATCCTGTGTGAGGGAAATCGCGCTTCCACCAAGTCCCTTGATAGCCTTTTCGCCAACTGAAGCAAAATATGATGCAAGGGAGTTCTTAATCTCACAAGGGCCCTCGATCAGTACCCCGTCAACATCAAGCTTCGTTGGAATGTCAGGACTATGAGATGATGGTCTAATGACAGAATTGATGACTTTCCAAGTTTTTCTCATGTCTGTTTTGCACTCCAGAAACTTTGACGCATAATACGAGCTTTTCGCTCTGTGAATCAATGATTTGAATAAATTCTTATAAGTTTTGAAGTCTTGTAGGTGACGAGCTGTAGGAGAACTTTTGTGTCTTTTCCATAAGTAGAGTTTGCGGCTGGAGCTTGTCAGAAGTCCTTCTGTCATCCAAGGATTAAAAGGTTGATTTTTTCTTCGAGGCTGATTAGAAGGTCTTCTGGTGCAGTATTCTATAAAACAATCTTTTACCTTAGAGTAAAATTTGTCAAAATTAGAGTCCAAGTCATCTTTTTCATCTATAAATTCCCATGAACATTCTTGCAGTTTAGTCTTAAAACTTCAAGGTTCTTTTCCGTAACGAAGTAAGGCGACGTTGAGGGGCTAAACATTGGAGCCTGCATATTCGGCAGCAAAAGATCTGATAAAACTGGGAAATGGTCAGATATACCACTAACAATAACGAAGCTATCCTGTAATGTCAGTGACGTAAATATATTATCAATCAGAGGTTGAATTTTTCTCAGTAACCCTTGTGGGTATAGCGACTGATTGTAGTAGTCCAGATACAAGCATATCGGATAAGAAGTCTGCAGGAAACGAACCCTTGTAGTCTAGGAGGTTGACTCCTAGACTAGGAGATAGAGCATGTAGATTTTCAAAAAAGTGACAAAGCAATATCTCAAAAACAGCTTAGATCATTAAATTAGACTTTTAAGGGTAAGTTGTGACGGACTTTGAACTAGCCAGAAGGTACTATGTGTATAATTTTAAAATTACCACTATAGTTGCTGTAACCAATGACACCACGTGTATTAAGATGGAACCTTTAGGGAACGTTGAAGGGGAATTTCAATTAAACAAAAAACTATGTGAAAACTATGTGAATATGTTGTATAATGTTCCTGGCAAGTGATATATAGACCTTGTTGGATATTAAATAAAAGAAAATAGTTTTTTTAACTGAAAGTAAGGAGCGACATTAAAACTTAAAACGAACAGAAATTACTCCGTATATGAAATGGGTTGTCCCCTCCGCAGTCCCTCGCTCTTTACGCTAAAGTTTTTAATTGTTTTAAAAAGTAGAATTGTGGCAAAGAGTCAAACTTTAGCGTAAAGAGCGAGGGACTGCGGAGAGGACAACCCATTTCATATACGGAGTAATTTCTGTTCGTTTTAAGTTTTAATGTCGCTCCTTACTTTCAGTTAAAAAAACTAGTTTTTTTTATTTAATTTCTGAACGTTTTTGAATTAATGCATGTTTGATTTTGGCTCTCCGCACATAAATTATTGAAATGAAATTAGTATATTAATTTTTTTTTTTGGCTAAAACGTCTGTACACTTCCCAATAACCATTACTATATGTAAACACTGGTCAAAGTTTGTAACTTGCAGCCCCTCCCCCAGGAATTGTGGGGGAGTAAGTCATTCCCAAAGACATAGTTATTATGGTTTTCGACTATGCGGAACAAAATGGCTATCTTAAAATTTTAATCTGTTGACTTTTGGAAAAAATTAGCGTGGGAGGGGGCCTATTTGCCCTCCAATTTTTTTATCATTTAAAAGGGCACTAGAACTTTTCATTTCCGTAAGAATGAGCCCTCTTGCGACACTCTAAGACCACCTGGTCGATACGATGACCCCTGGGGAAAAGAAAAAAAACAACAACAAACAAACAAATAAACACGCACCCGTGATTTGTCTTCTGGCAAAAAATATGAAATTCCACATTTTTTTAGATAGGAGCTTGAAATTTTTGCTATAGAGTTCTCTGATATGCCGAATGCGATAGTGTGATTTTCGTTAAGATTCTATGACTTTTAGGGGATGTTTCCCCCTTTTTTCCAAAATAGGGCAAATTTTCTCAGGCTCGTAACTTTTGATGACAAAGACTAAATTAATTGGAACTTATATATTTGGAATCAGCGTGAAAATTCGATTCTTTTGAAGTATCTTTTAGCATCAAAATTCCGTTTTTTAGAGTTCCGTTTACTATTGAGCCGGGTCGCCCCTTACTTTACCACGAACTGTTTGAAAAGAAAATAATTCGGTATTTTGGGGCTTCTGACATTATTACTCCTTTGCGGAAGTTAGGCTCAAAATTGAAAACTGATTATATTTTTTCTCTGGGCCCCTTCCACCTCTTAGTTCGTTTATTTTCCTGTTAGTTTTCACCTGTTTTCGCTTTATAGTTGTGTTATCTCTTAGCAGTTCTTTCGTTAGTTGAGTTATGGTTGTGGTATATATGTTTTATCGCTCGTATAGTTGTGTTATTTTCAAATTATACTCCATAATAGAGAGGCTCCGAACACCCAGCATTGTATATTAAGCTCTGAATTTGACGTTTTTTCTAACGTGACCAGATTCGTCCTGCGCCCTTTTCATTGAATTTTTTCCCCCATGGCATATTTCTCCAAGGAAAGATCCTCCCACATAGCCCCCTCCCTCAACCCTACCCCCAAAACCAAAAAATTCCCCCTGAAAACGTCTGTACACTTCCCAATAACCATTATTATATGTAAAAACTGGTTGAAGTTTGTAACTTGCAGCCCCTCCCCCAGGAACTGTGGGGGAGTAAGTCACCCCCAAATACATAGTTATTATGATTTTCGACTATGCTGAACAAAATGGCTATCTCAAAATTTTGATCCGTTGACTTTGGGAAAAAAATAAGTGTGGGAGGGGGCCTAGATGCCCTCCAATTTTTTTGGTCACTTAAAAAGGGCACTAGAACTTTTCATTTCCGTTACAATGAGCCCTCTTGCGACATTCTAGGACCACTTGGTCGATACTATGACCCCTGGAAAAAAAAAAAAAAAAAAAAAAAAAAAAAAACAAATAAACACGCACCCGTGATTTGTCTTCTGGCAAAAAATGCAAAATTCCACATTTTTGTAGATAGGAGCTTGAAACTTCTACAGTAGGGTTCTCTGATACGCTGAATCTGATGGTGTCATTTTCGTTAAGATCCTACGAGTTTTAGGGGGTGTTTCCCCTATTTTCCTAAATAAAGCAAATTTTCCCAGGCTCGTAACTTTTGATGGGTAAGACTAAACTTGATGAAACTTATATATTTAAAATCAGTATTAAAATGCGATTCTTTTGATGTAGCTATTGATATCAAAATTCAATTTTTTAGAGTTTTGGTTACTATTGAGCCGGATCGCTCCTTACTACAGTTCGTTACCACGAACTGTTTGATTGTCTGTAAAAACACAAACAAAATCTACAAGGAATTCGGGTTGGATTTGGGTTATTATTTTTCAATTGCGTCTTGTGATGGATTTAATTCTTAAAAACAGTGATGTAAAAGTTGGTCTGATCACCGACTTGGATCAGCACTTGTTTGTAGAGAGATCCATCAGGGGAGGGGACGTTTTTTACGGGGATTGTTTCCTGGAAAAAGATCAGACAGGACAACGCACCGGTGAAAAGTCGAGTGCGGTTTTCCTGGATAGGAACTCCCTTTATCCATCGGCAACATCTCGATACTCTTTGCCATGAGGGAATTACAAATGGCTGGACAGTACTTCTGCTCCAAATTTACCCGGTATTTACGCTGTTGAGGAGAATGAACCATAAGGATCGTTTTTCAATATTGATGGTGTAATACTATGGAACTTGATGACTCAGTAAGGAATTTTGTTTTCCCGGTAATAAATGGACTGGTGTCTAGGGATTTATTGAGTCCCTATAATTTATCTTTGGTGGAGGACGGGGAATGCACTGGACACCTTACAAACAAATGCTTATTGGTGACATTCATCCAAAAAAGAATATTGTTGTACATCACTTTCTTTTGCGGTGGATACTGGCCAACGGTTTCAAGGTCACAAATATCCATAGAGTCCTCCAATTTGATAAGAAGCCGTATATGAAGACGTTATTGAAACCTTTGTCAGTAAACGATCTAAGGCAAAGGCGATGGTTGAAAAGAAATCTTTAAGCTTATTTTAAATTCAGCCTTTGGTAAGATGTATGAGTGTAAGACATGATTACTATGAATAATTTTGTTCGCAATAACCACTCTCTGAAAACGTACATTTTCAAATTTATTCCAGTGAAGATTATTTGATAGATTTGACTTCCAAATTTATAGATTTACATGTTATTGTTAAAAAATCTAACAATCAAAAACCAAGTGCAGCCGGGGGCAATAGCAACTTTCTTTCAAGTTATACAAGATATATACGATTTGTGCTGATGACTCCAATGTCCTATAAGAAATTGAAAGGTATGGCTATTGAAGATGAGTATAAAATGGACACTTACACTTATAATATACTTAGAGATCCAACAACGAGTGATTTACACTTAGTAGAGAAAAATATAAAATTACACTGATGAGAAATCAATAATGATTTACGCTTGGTTGGAAAATAAGTAATGAGGTATTAAATATACCTCAAGGGTTGCCCCCCAATGTAAAGATTGAAATAAAGTTACAATTTTGATAAATCCTACAGGAAAATGACAATGACAATGCAATTCCTGGATCGAGCTTCACAATTATTTGAAAATGTTATAACCGAAGAAATGTTTGTGAAAGCTCATGGTATCCTTACCATGACGACCCTTACCATTGTTAATATTGGCCTATCAAGTGTAAAGACGAAGCATTGGCTATGCATCTTTCAAACACAGAAAAATATTGACTTTTTTATTCTCTTGGCCTTCCGTATGCTTTTTACACACCACACATCAAAAACTTTCTTGAGCAGAGCGAAAAAACTATTATTCAAAATCAGAAGTGAGTACAAGATTTATCTTGTAATCAAATTTATCATAGTGACAGTTAGAGGATAGGAAACCTCTAGTACGACAGTCACAAACCTCATCAAGACAGGAATGACAGTCTTTAATTTGCACAGAATATCCTCTATGCAATTTACATGGATTGCATAATCTACACTTTTCGTTATAGTCATCAATAGAAGTACAATTCACACATGATGAACAGCAGCTCAATGTATACAAACATTTTGGACATGTTCCAAAATGTTTCAATGTTTACTGTCTCGGTTCCAAAAAGAAAATTGTCACTTTTTGAACCGACTTGTAACTTATGCTGATTACTCATTGGATTACTAGAGAAATGGTAGGAGTAACTGAAACTCTGAAATCTTCAAACAGATGTGCAATACCATTTTGTTTTGTTTAAATTCTTATGTCAATAAATTGAATAAATGCCTTGGGGCTTCGACACATAAGACTCCGACAATAGTCCAAACACGGAGACTCATTTTTCATTATATCGTCAATCATTTTCTTAGTGAAGATTCTCTTCTGCACTGACAATCTTCGAAATGATCATCCAGAATTATCAATTTTTTCAAAGATACAAGATTTCCAATAACTTTTGTGTCTGTCCAGTTCATCCATTTTTAATCCTGGCAGTCTCACTAACGATTATAGACTAACAATAGATCTCGCTAGTAACCGGCTTGCTCCTTTCCTATAGATTGATTAAGATCGTTGTCTTCAATATATTCCACCAATACATTAAATCCATCTTGTATTCTTTGTATATGGATTATATTCACATTTGCTGCAAAGCATGACTGAGCTTACGACTAGAATTGGATTAATGATATTATATATCGCGCAAATATCTCGTCCAATTCTAGGGTTAGAAGGCAGCCTCTTATAATTTCTACTGCAGCATTAGACACTCAAAGTTTCATTTCACTATTGTTAGTGACTTCAACATCCAATAGAGTAAAAGCACCAATTACTAGAGAATAAAATTCTTGATCTGGACACACTGAACTCTTATTCAATACTGACGCAAACTCACTCAAGATTGCGTCACCCTAGGCTGTAAGATTAGACCATGATCAATTTTCTTACAACCGAGACTTCCCTGCCTAACTAGCGAATTCTAACACTCCCTATTACGTAACAACCGAGAAAAACCTGGTTTGAATAGGCCCTTAAGGTTTTTAAAAGTAAATTTAGATTTAGTGGGACCCTTAAGGTTCTTTAAAGACTCCATTATGCAACAATCTTAAAAATCTTGATGATTTTTTCCGTGACCCTTATAGGTTTTTTAAACACTCTCTATTGTGTAACATGCAAAAGCAGACATTCCCAATGAAATAACAGACATCTGCTCTCTTAGAAAACTCTCCATGTGACGTAATTAACATAGCTTAAGGAGGCCGCGTGTAACTTAAATTATTAAAGGAAGAAAGGAGTAGTGGCTATGGGTCTTCTTAAAACCGAATTTTCCTCACTACTTAGGTTCAAGGTCGAAGAGCTGGGGTCCACAAAGGCTTAGGATTTATTTTTGTCAACCAATGAGTACGAAGGACGAATGTAGCTTTGAAGGAGCTGGCTTCTGGGGAGGGTTTTATCGGTCAAATTACAGT
Organism: Artemia franciscana; assembly: GCF_032884065.1. NCBI lineage: Eukaryota > Metazoa > Arthropoda > Branchiopoda > Anostraca > Artemiidae > Artemia > Artemia franciscana. The sequence continues at coordinate 7,701,114 of NC_088877.1, forward strand.
TATAGTCACCTATTAATATAGTGCACATGACTGCAGATTTTGCGTTTTCTATATCAGCCTACATACTTTTTTGCAAGCCCCTATAAACTTAGCATCAGATTTCTCGTTACAATAGATCTTTCAATGGGGAGGGGATATCTACAGCCTAAAAATATATAATAGTAAACTTTTTAAATTTTTCCTCGGAAACTTACAATGAAGGTATTAAATCCCACTGACCTGAGAAATGGATCCAAAGGGCAAGGGCAACAGGCTCCACCCCCATTCAAAGCTCATGAAAGTTCTTATTTTATTCCTCTAAAATACTAGGTTTTAGATTTCGCAATGTTACAAAAAAAGTGTTGTCCTTCAGTATAATCAAACTTCTTACCTCAAATTTAGGAAAAATCCAAGTTCAATCAAAGGAAAAAAACACACTCAAACGAACCCTTATTCTCGAACTATTGCATTATAAAAGTCGAACTTAAGCATAGAAAGGTGCACCTCCCTTTCCCAGCTTAGATATTTGTATTACCTTGAATATATTTTTTAAACAAATATGCTTTTTTGGAATATCACCGTTTTTTCAAATAAAAATAAAGAATAAAACAAAAATTTAGTTATTTAAAAAAAATCAGATACCAGCTTTGTAACCTAAACGTAAATTTCGTCGGAGGGATTCAAAAGCAGGTATAATAATATTGTATTAGCAAACAAAATACAAAACAAACAACAAAACTTAAAATATAATAAAAGTGCTTTAAAAGAAAAGAAAATTTACCCCAAAGAGAAAAATTAGACTATTAATAACTAGAATAATTCATTTTATCAGATTATTAGCCTATATTTAACACAATTATTCTATTTTCTTCAGTACTTACTTATAATGTTTAAGTACTTACAAAAAATAGGGAATAGTGAATTATGCAAACGAAGTTAGATTGCTAGCTATAAGTTCACTGCTATAACTTATTGTGCCTAGGCTCATACATAAATCCTATAAAGTTTCGAAATCAATTGAAAAAAAATTACAAGTTTAACCCCATACCAATAACTAGGAATTGACAGTAGGCTCGTGCACAGGGCTGGCATCGGATGCTTTTTGGCTTTCACGAATTTCCCATCAGGAAAATCCCAAATGTCCAAACCCGACAAATTCTTTTAACAAGCAAAAAAATGTCTTATCCGTAACCCAGGTCACGAATTGTGACAAATTTGGTCAAAATGTGTTACCAAAAACTACAAATTAAATTGGACCGAAGCATCATCGTAATAGCTAGGGGGATGGTCCTTTTTTGGGTATAAATCCCTAGCTAAATGGAATACCAGTTGGAAAGTGCGAAAGCTAACAGTTCATCAAGTACTCTTGAAACAAAATCTAAAAATATTTAAAATTAGACTAGCAGATTTTGCTTTAGAGCGACTACTCTTGTCCCTTACTGACGAGATAATTTTTTAATATTCAGGTGATACAACAATAAAAACAATGTAGCATAACAAGAAAAATAATGTAGCATAACTACAACGTCAACAATAAAAACATTTAACTCAATACAGGCTCAAAACTTAACGAGGTAAATAGAATTAAAATGGAATGTTTAAAACAGGTTAGTTAGATATTTGAGTTGCAATGATTCTATTTACAGTGGACACCGAGCGGATGCCCACTCTTCGTCACTTGGAGTCCAAAGCACCTTTGGCTCTCCTATACATGGCATACTTCTTTCCCCGTTGGGTAGTCAAAGTCCCGCCGTGTCACACCTCTTCGGACTACATGTGACAAATTGCCCCTATGCATCACAGGGGATATATGGTGTTAAATTTTTAAGGGCGGACAGCCCCTTGTTACTTACGATAAAATTCAATGCAATAACAATAAGAAATTTCTTAACAAGCCTAGGATAAAAACAACATCAAATTAACACAAAAGCACAAGACAACGAGACAATACCAGTCAGGTTTTGGAATAGCAAGGAAAATCACAAAAAATCACAAAAAAAAACATTAGGCTGAAGAATAGGAAAAGGGTAGCTTATGCTAAGCACAAATGCAGGAATTTAATTGGCAGAAAAGGAACATATAATCATGATTATTTTAATTATATTTCAAAGATTATGTAATCAAGCTATAATTTATGGGAAATTATGGCTAAAAAGCAAAATTTTAGATTTTTTGGGAGAGGAAAGGTTGCACTTTAAGCTGGACTCTAAGTGTTCTCTTCAAGTTCCAAGCTTTCCCGAGCGTCAACGGGATTTTTGTATGTAGAAAATCCCAGTAAACGAATAGAACAACATTTTTTGACAAAATATGATGCTATGTGTTTCCATTGGATAATTTCTTATTGTGCTACGATGCTTCTATTTTTCTGGCGGTTTGAAAAATATACTAGAATACAAGGAAATGTCAAGCAACCCTTGATAACTGAAACCCTAAGAATTACAAGGGTTATGGAATCTAAACGAAGCGTGTTATTGAATGCCATGTCTATTGACTCAGAATGGGTATTTGCTACTGAAACTCATCATTAAAAATAGAACTTTAAATTTCAGAATATAATTAATAGAAGGGCTAGAGATATTTTCAAAAGTATAAAACAAATCCTACTTTGAATGGGCTTTGTAGAGATCAAGGAAATCGGATCTTCGTTTTGGTGGAATGTCCACTGGATGAGATGATCAGGTTATCGATCGTACATCCTCTAAGGCTTTTAAAAAGTTGAAATATCTTGTGACTCTCTTTTTTATAAGTTTTGGTGTCAAAAGGATTATCTAAAAGCAACATGATGATATGAAGGTATGAATTACTCATAGCTTCATTACTGGTGTTTTTTATGTTTTTCTGAACACAAACAAGAACAAACACAACGCATACAAGCAAATTTTCAGATGAGTAGTCCAATGAGTCATCTCACGACAAAGCATTGCAACAAATCTCTTTTCCGCCAATTAATAGGTGACACTGCTACCAGGGAAATTCCTTTAGGGCTTATTTATTTTCCAAGATCAAACATTCCCATGAAGGTGTTGCAGCAAAGATCAACTAATAGGAAAGAATAAAGCATGAACGGCATTAAAACAACTTTTCTAGATGAATGCTTTCCTAGGTCTTTTGAGAACTATCCAAACATTATATTACAATCAATTTTATGTAGTATGCAGAAAATAAATCATAATCGTAATAAATCGTAAGTATAAATCGTAAGTATGTAGAAGATAATTTCTCTGTTTAGAAGGAGCGCTCCAAGTTAACAACGTGAGATTTTTTGTTAACTTTAATTTCAGAGTCTTTTCAAAATTAGTAGCTCAGGTCAAACAAATTTCAGAATTTATGGTATCACAGATTTCAATATAGAAAGATATTCAAGTAATCAAAATCCAAATTTCGTGAGGTGTCATTGAGATTTTAAAAATGGCTTCAACAGTATATACGAAAAAACTTTGGAAGGGACTCAAATGATTAGAAATTGAAAGTTATAATTTCGTTTTTAGAGTCAAAAGTGATCCGATGGCAACTAGCCCTCCCCCCAAGCCTCTTTTATCTAAATACTTCCTATCAAACTTTTTATATAGCCATTTTGTTAAAGATAGAACAAAGATCATACAACAAAAACTCCCGGGGCTAAGTGTTGCAAGTAATTGTGCCCCAGGGACATATAAGGTTTTATGGAAGGGATGGTTGTATGAACTTCGAAAGTGGTTCATTCGATTGTAAATTGGAATTCTAGTGCCCTTATTAAGAGTCAAAATTAAGTGGTCATTAACTGATCGGAGGGCAACTAGCCCCTCTTCCAAAACCTTTTTCCCCAAATGCATCAGATCAAAATTTTGATATAGCCAATTTGTTTAAAATACTTTAAAGATCAAATAACAAAACTCTGAGACCAACGCACCCCCCAGAGTCCAGTGCAAATTTTTGTAAGTTATTCCCCAGGGGCATATAAGGTCTAATGTAAGGGGGGGGGATTCATATAAATATAAAAGGGTCATCAATAAAATTTAGTCATAAAAAGGGTTCATAAAAGGGTTCACATAAAGGGTAATCAAATATGGCTCATTATTGAAAGTTCTAATTAACTTTTAAGAGTCAAGAAAAGCGATTGAAGGGCATCTCCCCCCCCCTAAACCCTCTTTTCCCAAAATGTATCTGATCAAAATTTTTAGAGAGTCATTAAGTTTGAAATAGTTCAAAGATCAGATGACAAACTATTCGGGTTCAAGATACCCCCCAGCAGCACGGGGGATGGGTTTTAACTTACGCCCAGGGGAAAAAAGGTTTTATGGAAGAGGTGGTCGTATACACTTCAGAGGGGACTCAAATAATTAGAAATTGAAAGTTGTAGTTTCAGTTTTTCAGGTTATTGGTTAAAAAAAAGTAGGTATGTTTGATTCTAGATCTTCAGGATGCATTACTAGCTAATAATGAAAATTATAATTTTCATTATAATTATTATTATAGTAATAATAATTGCTAGACTAAGATGAATGAAAACAGGGCCGCCGATGGAGGTTTTTATACAGCCATCCCTGTCCACCCCCTAGCATCAAACCCGACCTCTGAATATCCTCCCATTCGCAGCGCAAATGGGAGGATAGCTCTATATACTGACTGTGAGTGGTGGTCTCATATCCCCCCAGCCCCGGGGAAATGGCTCTGAGCTACGGAACTTGCTTACTGTTGCTTTGATACTTGGATATTGTGATTTACGTGGCAACTTTGGTTTACTGTGAAAGGGTTGTAAATCATGCAAGTTTCTTATTGTTACTTTAATACCTTGTTTATTTTACTTTGTTATTTTTTTACTCTGATATTCTTACTTTGATATTAGTTTTGATACTTTGATGAAAGTTTGATGTTGAAAACAAATTGATTTTGAAATAAGAATTTTTTTAAAAACTTGAAACCTTTTTGCAATCAAAAACGAACAAAAAATAATTAAAAAAAAACTTTCCGAAAAAAAGTTTTCAAAGAAAAGTAAAGGCCATATTAAGCTAAGATCAGCAGATACAAATAACTGCTAAAATTCAAACTCAAAACGACCAGAAATTACTATGAAAGAACAAATAAAACCAACAGAAATTAAATATACAATCAATGCAAACAAACATAAAATAGATACTAATATAAATGAATAAATAAATCTTAAACGATTGGAACTAAAATTGAATATGTAAATTAAGTTTAAAACGAACATAAGTCACTACAAACAAAACAACAGTTTGGGTGTCGCCTCCTTCTCTCCCTGTAAAATTCCAATACCCACTGCGCCATTGGCACTTCACTGAAAACGAAGCATATTACAAATATTTTCATTTCCAGTTATTACAGCATTGGAAATGAAACTAAAAATTACAGTGAAATAAAATCTTGAACTGGTGATCTTTCATCATTTAGCATCATTATATATCAAATATTCAATTTGATTTTATTTGTACTTTCTAAGACTGTTCAAGATACATTTAGTTTTCAGTAAAGCGCAAATGACGCAGTAGGTTTTAGACTTATACAATGAGAGAAGCAGGTGATACACAAATTCCAGTTTGTAGTAATTTTTGTTTGTTTCAAGCTTGATTTGCATATTCAATTTAAGTTCCACCTGTTTCAAGATTTATTTATTCATTTATATTAGTATTTATTGTATGTCTGTTTGCATTGATTTGTTTTTTTTTAATTTCTGTTCATTTTTGGTTTTATTTATACTTCAATAGCAAAACATTTTTTTATTTTCGGCTTTATTTGCGTAATCAATTTCAGCAATAATTGTTTTAAGATTTATTTCAGTCATTTATATTAGTACTTGTTTTTGTTTTTTTTTGCTATGATTATTTATTTAATTTCTGTTTGTTTTTGGTTTCATTTATTCTTCAATAGTAAGTTCTGGTCGCTTTAAGTGAAAATTTAAAGTAATTTGGATCTGCTGATCTTAAGTTTAATATTGCCAATACTTTTCTTAGAAAACTACTTTTTCAGATTTTTTTTTCAATTAATTACTTAAAAGACACCCTTAGACAGTCAAAATATTAATATGAATATAAACAGAATGCTTCAACTATCAATATTCTATAAGTCTATAATAGATACATTTATAGATATCAATTATATATCTATGTAGGCTATAATTCTATATATAGATCAATATATCTGGATATTGTATATCAGCTTTTCAAAGCCACTTAATAGTAGAACGGTCTATCATAAAAGTGCTACAAGGTTTCTGCGCCTCATTTCAAAATTAATAAAAAAAAGTTTTTCAGCTGAAAGTAAAGGGCAACATTAAAAAACGGACAGAAATTATTACGTATATGAAGGGGATCACCCCATAGTCAATACCTCGCTCTTTGCGCTAAAGTTCAAATTTGGTTCCAATTCTGTAAGAATAACCCCTGAATCACAAAGGCCGTTTAATTAGAATAAAAACTTCATTTGAAAGTACTAAAAAACTGTAGCGTAAAGAGTGAGGTATTGACTAGGAGGCGAACGCCCTCATATACGTAATAATTTCTGTTCATTTTAAGTTTTAATGTTGCTCCTTGCTTTCAGTTGAAAAAAAAACTTTTTTTTTAAATTTAATTTCTGATCGTTTTTCAAAATAATGCTGGGAAAACCGGCATACAAAATTCTCTTCCCCATGAAAAATTACTCCACGGAAAAGATCCTCCAACGTAACTCCTGACCCCCTCCTCCACCAGAAAAAATCTCACCTGAAAACATTTTTATACTTACTAACAACCAGTACTATATGTAAACACTGGGCAAAGACCATAACTCGTAGCCTTTCCCCAGTCACTGCGTGGGATTAAGTCATGTGACGGAAAATGAGTTAGGGAGGGGGCCCAGTTGCCTTCCAATTTTTGGCTACTTAAAACGGGCACTATAACTTTTAATTTCCATTCGAATGAGCCCTCTCACGATATTCTAAGATCACTGGGTCGATAGGATCACCCCTGGAAAGAAACAGATACACATCCGTGATCTTTCTTCTGGCAAAAAAATAACAAATTCTACATTTTTGCAGATGGAAGCTTGAAACCTCTACAGTACAGTTCTCTGATACGCTGAACCTGACGGTGTGATTTTCATCAAGATTCTATCATTTTAAGGAGGTGCTTCCTCATTTTTTTTTTTTTTTTAAATCAGGTAAATTTCCTCAGGCTCATAACTTTTGATTAATGAAGTTCTTTTGATGTATCTATCGGTAATAATATTTCGTTTTTTAGAGTTTTGGTTACTATTGAGCTGGATCGCTCCTTACTTACAATTCGTTACCACGAACTGTTTGATATACTTTTCAAAGTAACTACATCCCATACTGGCCGGAGCTTTAGAAATTCGATAAAGTTAATGATATAAGTTCCAGTAATTTATGTATTCGGCAAAACATTGGATCAGCTGTTCTCATGCTAAAAAGTATTGATGCACTCTAAGAGAAATAGTGAAAGAAATCCATCCAATTTTATTGTTTATTGTTTCTAACATCCAACCGAGAGCTACCATACATCCGGCAATAAACTGTCTTAAAGTTGTTCATTTTTCTTCAAAATTATATATGAAAATAAATCCTTCAAGTCTTTTCACTTAAATTCGGGAATTAATGACTCAAAAGAAGAATTTTTCGTTTAGACTCAACTAAACATTCAAAAAAAAGACTCAACTCAACATTTGAAAAAGTGAGGGGCATCAAAGCTAAACCTTCTGAACTGCCGATTTTTTTTCCTTTTTTTTGTATGGGATTTCTTTATAGTTCCAAGTAGTTTGCTTTAGTTTTTCTCCAAACTTGGGCCTCGTTTAGATTCTCCCTAGAATTAAATTCCTGCATAGTTAATAATCCCATCCTATTATGTGCTTGACTCTAGGATTTGCATGGCTTTATAATCAAACTAAACTAGTTCTATTTATAAAGTTTTGGGACAAAAGAAGCTGTTGAACACGATTCAGACTTTCGTCTAAGCTTTCTGCGAATGTTTTAGAGCTAGCACTTTCAAAAGATTTGAAAGACGATATACAAAATTTAAAACTCTCCCTTTGGATGTTATACGAAACACCGTGTCCTTCAGGAACAACCGGGCCATATCCCATTACAGTGTCCAATCTTGTCGTTATCTGAAAAAAAGAAAAATATGTTTTAGTTTTACCAGCACTGTTTCTAATATTGAGAGTTAAAGGCTCGTGAGCATCGTTTTTGACAGGCTGGTGACTCCCAACTGCCTAATATACACCTCTAAGCGTAAGTTCTTCTGTTATACATAATAGCGAACCAAGCACAACTTGTAGCAGGCTTTTGAGACACCAAACCTCCTTGCACAATAAATGGCACATTTTCGTCACGTTAAACAGCATGGAATGCACCGCATGGGGTGACTTATTTTTGAAAGTAGACATCACACATATCAAATAATAATATGCTGTTTATAAGATTTTAATTAGCACCATTACTAAAAATGAAAATTAGCTAGATTCAAATTTTCTAAAATTTAACTTTCAAACCTCCCATCTTGATCAAATGAAATCTTATAACAGAAATTTTCCAATGATTAATAATAGAACAGCAAACCAGTCAAGATATATTCTATTCTCTGTTCAAGAACAATTTTAGCGTTTACAGGAGATATGCGTATTTTTTTTTTTTTTGCTTTTCCCAACATTTTAACAAGATTTATTCATTTATTAATATCAAATGCCGCATAAACAGTAATACAGATCACATATTTTCACTTGACTTAAGTGCTCTCTGTCCTTGACAATCAGTTTGCGGTCTCCTTTTTCACCAGTCTATTGATGGTTGTGGGGGTCCTGAAACATAGTTAGAGTACCCTAATCTGGGGGTCATACATTCAGAAAAAAAGGGCTGGATAGCCCCCCTGGTGTGCACTGGACAGGGCCTATCGGTGTATGGAAACAAACGACCAGTAAAAAACTTCTCCTAGCAATTGGTGAAATTTCTGGTGCTACAGGATGCCAAGAGGGGGGTACAATTGGTAGTAAATACACTTGACCCCTGCTAGGTACAGAGAGTAGCTGCTTACCGCTGTCCTGGAGCCAGCTAAGAAACCCTTTCCTTAATTTTCACACATTGTAATGAGAACTAATATCTGATCTCTTTTACTTCTTATTTTTACTTCTATTCCTCCATGAATCACTCGATTTTTTAGCATTACTGTAGTTTTTCAGGCCTAAAGTGAGATAGTAGTTACTCAAGAGTTTTTGGTTGTTTTTCAGCCATTGTAGATTGGCCCCAATGTGAGGTTATTAAACTTTTACAGATGGAACGAATGGACCAGATTAAACAATGTTACCGTACTTAAGATGAACAATCCCCAGATTTTCGTAGGAATACTAGTACCGCTACTCCTAGTGGTTCACTTTAGTAGCAAGCCGCTTCTGGTCAATACAACCGTAACCGTTTCTTCACAACCCCTAACTACTTAGAGCTTCACTTTCTATCCCCCTCCCAGAGCTGGATTACCATGCTTACGTTGAAAAATCCTCAAATTTTCATAGAAATACTAGTGTTGCTATTCCTAATACCTTAATAATATTCCTCAGAATTTTACAGAAATGATGGTAATGCCACTATATCAAACAGTTCGCGGTAACGAACTGTAGTAAGGAGCGACCCGGCTCAATAGTAACCAAAACTCAAAAAAATTGAATTTTGATATCAATAGCTACGTCAAAAGAATCGCATTTTAATGCTGATTTTAAATATATAAGTTTCATCAAGTTTAGTCTTACCCATCAAAAGTTACGAGCCTGAGAAAATTTGCCTTTTTTATGAAAATAGGGGGGAACACCCCCTAAAAGTCATAGAATCTTAACGAAAATCACAACATCAGATTCAGCGTATCAGAGAACCCTACTGTAGAAGTTTCAAGCTTCTATCTACAAAAATGTGGAATTTTGTATTTTTTTGCCAGAAGACAAGTCACGGGTGCGTGTTTATTTGTTTGTTTGTTTTTTGTTTTTTTTTCTTTTTCCCAGGGGTCATCGTATCGACCAAGTGGTCCTAGAATGTCACAAGAGGTCTCATTCTAACGGAAATGAAAAGTTCTAGTGCCCTTTTTAAGTGACCAAAAAAATTGGAGGGCATCTAGGGCCCCTCCCACGCTCATTTTTCTCAAAGTTTTCGGATCAAGATTTTGACAGATCAATTTTGTTCAACATAGTCGAAAATCATAATAACTATGTATTTGGGGATGATTTACTCCCCCAAAATCCCTGGGGGAGGGGCTGCAAGTTACAAACTTTGACCAGTGTTTACATATAGTAATGGTTATTGGGAAGTGTACAGACGTTTTCAGGGGGATTTTATTTTGTTTGGGGGGTGGAGCTGAAGGGAGGGGGCTATGTTTGAGGATCTTTCCTTGGAGGAATCTGTCATGGGGGAAGAAAAATTCAAGGAAAAGGGCGCATGATTTTCCAGCATTATTATAAGAAAACAATGAAAAATAAACATGAAAACGTTTTTTCAAATGAAAGGAAGGAGTAGCATTGAAACTTAAGACGAACAGAGATTATTACGCATATGAGGGGTTCTAAAAATACTTTAGCATAAAGAGCGAGGTATTTAAAGGAGATAATAAAAATATAAGATTATGAAAGTTTGTTACGTAAGTTGCTAATTTATAAGTTACGTATATTTTTTACTAATAAAAACGTTCGTTAAAAATTAAAAGTTCTAGTTGCCTTTTTAAGCAACCGAAAAATTGGAGGGCAACTAGGCCTCCTTCTCCACCTCTTATTTCTCAAAATCGTCTGATTAAAACTAAGAGAAAGCTATTTAGCCAAAAAAAGAATTAATATACAAATTTAACCAAAACCAAACATGCATTAATTCAAAAACGTTCAGAAATTAAATAAAAAAACTAATTTTTTTAGCTGAAAGTAAGGAGCGACATTAAAACTTAAAACGAACAGAAATTACTTCGTATATAAAATGGGTTGTCCCCTCCGCAATCCCTCGCTCTTTACGCTAAAGTTTGACTCTTTGCCACAATTCTACTTTTTAAAACCATTAAAAGCTTTAGCGTAAAGAGCGAGGGATTGCGGAGGGGACAACCCACTTTATATACGAAGTAATTTCTGTTCGTTTTAAGTTTTAATGTCGCTCCTTACTTTCAGCTAAAAAAATTAGTTTTTTTTTATTTAATCTCACTTTAGTACCAAGCCGCTTCTTTTTAATGCAGCCACGTACGTTCCTTTTTTACTCCTATCTACTTAGAGTTGCATTGTTTATCCCTCTCCCAGAGGTGGATTACCATACTTACGTTGAATATTCCTCAGAATTTTATAAGAATACTTGTACTGCTACTCTTAATAGCTCACTGTAGTACCAAGCTGCTTCTGGCCAACACAGCCGCGCACGTTCCTTCTCCACTCTTATCTACTTAGATCTTTTACTCTTTATCCCCCCTCCTGTAAGAAATCCTGTTTTTCTTCCTATACAGCCTCTTCCTGCCCAATTGGGGACGGCGTTCTTTCCGTTTGTCTTTCACAGATGAATTGGTGACACCAAGCAGATACTTCAAAGAGCGGAACGAATTAATGAAAATGATGCGAGGGGGAAAATGTGTTTCTTAGAATCAAGGGGTGGTTGCAACTTTGTTCTTTTTTCAGCAAAATTACCAAAAAGTCTACTTTCAATTAAAATTAAAAAAAACTTTTGTTTTAAATCTAGGGGAAGGGGACAATAATATAGGGAAGAGGAATGCTCCTAGGTGGGTTAAAAACAATATTACGAACAAAACTTATCATAGGCAGCGCGATAGCGTTGCCTAATTAAAGAACGATGTTGGCACAGTTTATTATTTTTTGTTTTGGCTTGTTTAGACCAGGGCACTTTGTATCGAAGGAGTTGTCGCCGAAACTTCAAAAAGGACTCATTCAATGGGAAACTAAAAGGGCTAGTGCCCCTTTTAATAATCGAAAGTGAGTGGAGGACAACTAACCCTCTCCCAAACCCCCCATTTCCCCAGGTATATCCAATTAAAATTTTGGGATAGCCATTCTGTTCAGTGTAGTTGAAATGTCTGGGAATTATGTGTTTGAGGATGACAACTCCCCACAGCCCTAAGGCTAAGGGTTGTAATTTATGCCCTGGGGGGCATTTAAGGTTCTCATAGAAAGCGTTGCAGCAGAACCTTCAAAAAGGGCTCAATTAGAAATTAAGAGGGCTATTGCCGTTTTTAATAGTTGAGAGTGATCGGAGGGCAAATGCTCCCCCTCCCCACGACCATCATTCCCCAAATATTTGCGATCAAAATTTTGATATGGCCATTTTGATCAACATGGTTGAAAGGTCCAGAAATAATGTCTTTGAGGATGACAACCCCCCTCTCTAGCCCTCAGGGAATGGTTTTAAGTCACCCCCTTAGGAAATTTAAGGGTTTCATAGAAAGCGTGGTCGTATAAGCTTCGCAGGGGGTTCATGGAATTGATAATCAGAAGCTCTGGTGCCCTTTTTAATAGTCAAAGCGATCGGAGGATAGCTACCCTTCCTCCCACACACACACGTCGTATTGTCCCGAAATGCATCGAATAAAAATTTTGAGATAGTTATTTCGTTCAAAATAGTCCAAATATCATATAACCATGCTTTATTGGTTTTAAAAAATCCCCAGAGCCTGGATCAACATGGTTGAAAGGTCCAGAAATTATGTCTTTGAGGATGACAACCCCCCTCTCTAGCCCTCACGGAATGGTTTCAAGTTACTACTCCCTTAGGAAATTTAAGGGTTTCATAGAAAGCGTGGTCGTATAAACTTCGCAGGGGGTTCATGGAATTGATAATTAGAAGCTCTGGTGCCCTTTTTAATAGTCAAAGTGATCGGAGGACAGCTACCCTTCCTCCCACACACACACGTCGTACTGTCCCGAAATGCATCGAATAAAAATTTTGAGATAGTTATTTCATTCAAAATAGTCCAAATATCATATAACCATGCTTTATTGGTTTTAAAAAATCCCCAGAGCCTGGGGGCAAGGGTTGTAATACATGCCCGTTGCATTTAAGGCTTTTATAAAACGAATAGTTGTATAAACTTTAGAGGAGGATCATTAGATTAAAAACTGGAAGTTCAGATTCCCCTTTAAGAGTCAAAATAACTGAGGGCCGCAAGCCCCCCCCCCTCAACTACCCCCTCTTCATTAAATGAATGTGATGAAAATTATAAAATATCAATTTTGCTCAAAATAGTCTAAAGAACATATAAAATTGCCTGTAGGGTTAACACAACCCCCCCGGTACCCTGGGGCTAGGGTTTTAAGCCATGTCCTGGGGCATATAAGGTTTGTGGTCATACAAACTTCAGACGGGGCTCAATTGATTTGAAAGTTGATGTTATAGGGCCTTTTTAAGAGTCAAAGTGATTTGAGAGCAGCCACCCCCCCCTCCATGCTCATCATTTCCTTTAACACCTCCTATCAAAATTTGTAAATGACAATTTTGTTCATCGGAGTTGAAGGGCCCGGAAATTATGTCTGTGAGGAAGACAAACCCCCTACAGCTTTAAGGTCAAGGGTTGTAAGTGAGGCCCTGGGAGCATATACGGTTCTTATAGAAAGGGTAGTTGTATATGCTTTGAAGGAGACTCACTGGATTGGTAATCGGAAGTTAAAGTGCCTTATTTAAAAGTCAAAGTGATCAGACCGCAGTCCCCCCCCACCCACCCGTGCACACACACACAGAAACGTTGTGTTTTCCAGAAATGCATCCTATATAAAAATTGAGACAGTCCTGTCATTCAAAATAGTCCAATGATCATATAACAAGGCTTTTGGGGTTGATACAAACCACCAGAGTCAGAGGGCGAGGGTAGCAAGTTATGCCCCTGGGGAATTTAAGGTTCTTATGGAAGGGATGGTTGTATAAAACTTGTATAAAACCAAATGAGGTGGATGGCTCATTTGGTTCTAATTGGAAGTTCTAGTGCCCTTTTAAGAATCAATAGTGATGGAGATCAGCTACCCCCCCTAAACTACCCCTCTTTTCACCAACCCCATCTGATTGAGATAATGCGATGGCAATTTTGTTTCAAATAGTCCAAAAAATATATAACAATGCTCTAGGGTTGGCACAGCCCCCAAGAACCCCGGGGAAAGGGCAATAGCTATGCGCTGGGGGCGTATAAAGATTTTATAGAATGTATGTAAAGGTATTCATATTTGACTTCTACTTTCCCAAAATATGAAGGGCATTAAGGTGAGTCTTTCAGAGAATGTTGAGAGGAGTGTTGAACTAAATCATAGCATGTTATGGGTATCTAAGTTGTCAAAAGAGTGTAATTCAGGAATGACTGAGTATATTAATTTGGAATTATTAGGAAACATAAGGGAGATGTTTAATTTACGAAAAAGGCAATATTTGTACGCTACTACTACTACAACTATTGCTGCTTCTACTTCTACCACAAGCACTATTACTACAACCACTACTATAACTAAAACTACTACTTCTGTAAGGAGAACTAATAAGGCTGGGGATATTGAAAGAATAACTAAGGAAATGTTGAGGGGAAAGTTGAGCAGAATCAATACATGCTATGTGTATACAAATTGCTGATACAGTTGTTTTAGTAGTATTTTTGGAATGGCTTATCATATCAAGAGTATATCATATCAAGAGTATTCAGCTGACCAAAAGGCAAAATGTACCTGCTACTACTGCTATTAATGCTACTGCTACTACTGTTCCTACTAATAATTATGCACTTTTACTGCTACTACTATTTTTACTACTACCACTACTACTATGATACTGGTTGAATTACGGCTACACGTATGAAGGTGAAAATGTGACAGAATATTGAGGAGGAATTTGAACCAAGTCAAAACACACTAAGCGCTTGCAGATTCTCAAAAGAATTGACTTGGTTATTAAGTTGAAACTTTCGGAGAATACTTAAGGGGGAAAATCAATTAACAAAAAGGTAATATATGCATATCACTACTAACACTTAACCTGTCAAGGTGAAATTTCATGGACATCATGAAAGCGATGTTCAACTGACCAAAAGGCATTATGCCAATGCTACTTCCGTTATTAATACTGCTGCTACTACTACCACTGCTAATACAACACTAACACTGCAACTACTTTTACTACCAACGAAACTACTGTGATAATTCAAATTTTTGTGAAATTCGAACTAACAAAAGACAAAATAAAGGATCTTCAGAATTAATTTGTGCATTGAGTTGTAACTCTCAGAGAATACTTAAAAGGGAATATCAATAGACCAAAAAGACAATAAGCACACACTACAAATAATACTACTGCTACTACAGCTTTTAATAGTTCTACTACTACTATTACTATTGCTCCAACTACTACATCTATCGCAACTACTTGTAAGGTTAAGAGCATTAAGATGAAAATTTCAAGAAGTATATGAAAACAGGTTATCAAAAGAGCAAATCGACAATATCATAACAATGGCTGATTATATTAAGTTGAGTAACTATACAACTGCTGTGACTATTATTACAACTATACCTAAGGGTATGAAGGAGAAATTTTCAGAGAATGTTTCTGAAAATTTCTATTGTACGGATCAAAATCTGCCATACTTATCCAGGTTGACAAAAGGGCATATCAGTATTATCTTAGGAATAGGCTCCTGTGTGGAATTAAAACATACAGCACTGGGTGTGGGGGATATTGAACTAAATAAAAAACAATATTTGTATCATAATGCTGCTGCTTCTACTCCTACAGCTATTACTACTGCTACTATTAATATTACTGCTACTACTACTGCCGCTAAAGCTAAGAGTACTACTATTAACTTTACTCCAACTCCTACTGCTTTAACTACTGGTGCTACTACTAATAATAATAATAAACCTAAGGGTATTTGGCAACACTGGTATTCGGGTATTCGGCGAAAATTTTTGGCAACACTGTAACTGTATTGAAATAAATCGAAATACTTTGGTATCAAGGTATCAAACCTAAGGGTATCAAGGCGAAAATTTTTGGCAACACTGTAACTGTATTGAAATAAATCGAAATACTTTGGTATCAAGGTATCAAACCTAAGGGTATCAAGGCGAAAATTTTTGGCAACACTGTAACTGTATTGAAATAAATCGAAATACTTTGGTATCAAGGTATCAAACCTAAGGGTATCAAGGCGAAAATTTTTGGCAACACTGTAACTGTATTGAAATAAATCGAAACACACTATGCCCACATAGGTTGTCAAGAAGACGTATTAGCAATGCTTCGGGACCGGTTGATGGTATTAAGTTAAAAATTTCATCCTGTGTTGAAGGGGATGTTGAAAAAAGGTACTATGTGCATACTGCTACTAATGCTACTAACTATTACACAAGGTGAGGGTATTAAGGTGAAGTTTTCAAGGAACATTCAGGCGGATGCCGAACTAAATCAAAACGAAGTATGATCATGTTGAATATCAATAGTATGACAAAGTAATATCTCAGTAATAGCTTATATTATTATGTTAGGCCTTTCAGGGTAAATTATGACAGATTTTAAACTAGCCAGAAGACATTGTGTGTATACTTTTGATACCGAACTAAATCAAAACGAAGTTATAGCTGAAATCTCTAGGGCTATTGCGTAGGTCAGCTCTGTACAGTAATGCAATATGCCCATTATGTTTAAGAACTAAATTTTGCCTTCATACTAAATCAAAAAGCACCTGAGTACGCTGACTGCCAATAAGACATATTAGCAGTATCCCAAGAATGACTAAGGGTAATATGTTCAAACTTTCAGGGCTATTTCTAGCTCTTAACTTCTGCTCTTAAAATTTAACTAGATCAAAAGTGGGTGAGTGTATCCAAGCTTTCAAAGATTATAGGTAATTTTTTTTGTGAATGGTATGAAGTTTTATTTTTCAGGTCAACTAGAGAAGGAATATAACTAAATTAAACACTAGTATTTGTATCCAGATTCTTAAAAGGGTGTATGTTGTTAAAAAAATTTGAAAATTTTTCTCCAGTATACAACTAGCAGGCCAAACTATAAATTCTTAAAGAAAACCGAAAGCTTTGAACTATTATTTTCTTTTTCCCTGAAAAGACTAATGTCAATTTAAAATAAACAGAAATTGATTTAAAAACTTTTTCCACTAAATAAGTGTTTCATAGAAAATCAAAGAACTCCATTAAACCAAATATTAAAATCAAATAATCTATCAAGCGTAAAACTACCATGAATCAGCATCGATAAATAAATGAAACCCAAAACGAACAGAAATTACAATAAATAACAGATTGAGACTCAAAACGAGCAGAAATTAACATGAGTAGGACTCAAAACCTTTATGCCTACCCAAGGCTAGAACATAATTTGCACTTTAATGAAAAAAATACCATGTTTTCACTTTTTAACTTTAATAAATCAAATATTATTAACATTTTAAGGAATAAATATCAGCATATGCGTATTAAGCTGACAATACACATTCATTTGAATTTTTGCAGTAAAGTACAAGTTATGTTCTTGCCTTAAGACGGCATAGGGGTTCTCTTTTCATATAATGTCAAATATTTTTCACTCTACTGTCAAAACAATACAGAACAAATGTGAAAAATTTTAAGACTGTGTAGCCAAGCCAAATTGTTTTATTTGATCCGTTTGTCCATTGTCGCAAGCTTTTAAAATACAGTGCGAAACATTGTAGGAATATTGTAACAAGAAAAATGACACGAAAATACCTGTTTTGCAATTTCCGCCATTCAGTTGCTATCCCCCATTCATAGTGAAAACACCTAAACTCGTTTAACCAGTGTTATAATTTGTTCGTGTCATATCGGATGCAGGAAATTGATTTGGATTAGCCTGCTGCAAACCTCTTTGGATAATATTTGGCGCTATATGAAGCTGGGGGGTCGTAAAAAAGCCCCCCTTGCGTGTAAGTCTTTGTCTCATGTTCATTAGAGTTACTAATTAGTAGTTTACGATGTCATTTCGGAAAATCGGAGATGTTGCGGTTACTAAGTTTCAGGGTTATCCCTTGTGGCCAGTTAAAATTATTTGTGAAGTCAAACAAGCGTCAGGTCCAGCAAAATTCGCCGTTTTCTGCTATGGGTCGTATGATTTTCAAACATTCTCTACCCAAAGCCTCCACGACGTCAAATTAAAAAGAACAGAGGCACTGCAAAAAACTACTAACTAGGCCAAGCTCGCTTTCTATGAAATGGACAATGATCCAGATATCTACAAGCCATACTTGGAAAAATATGGTACTAAGCGCAAGGGCACTGTTCCTAACAGCACCGATCAACCAGGACACCTTTCGAAAAATCCTCTGTCAAATCTAAGTCCGGATATAGGCAATCAATCTTCTGACCTGAGCATCAGACTAACTCAGACCCAACAAGAATTGGAAGCTGTAAAAGCGAATCTCAGAGAAGAAATCTCACGCAAAGTTTTAAAAGAGAATAAATCTCGAGCTTTTAAAATATAGTGCGAAACATTGTAAGAATATTAAAACGAGAAAAATGACACAAAAATACCTGTTTTGCAATTTCTAGCTAATATTAACAAATAATTAATACTATTTAACTAATTAACTTAACTAACTTAATAATTAACTTAAATTTACTTTACCTTAATTAACTAACTTTAATTAACTTAATATTAACTAATATTAACAAGCGATATGTTGGTCGATCACCTTTTAACACCTAATTAGTTAGCACTTCTTCCTAATACTATCAGAAATTACTTTTCACCTTATTTTTTATGAAATGGAAGCCTACCTGGGACGTAGACAGACAGAAATGGTTTGCTTTCTTAAAAGCAGGGGAATCAAAAAGTGATAATTTGATTCCCAGCTCTTTTGCTGCTTCTTTTATTCCCATCAGGTGTATGTCAATACCCCTACCAAGGATGTTGTCAGTCATTATTTCAGTTTGAGCATTGACTGCTCTTTTAAACTTGGAAAGCCTTTCTTCATTCTAGAAATAAAAATGACAAAAGTAAATAAATAAGCTATTGATTAAACCTTGATGATAGCTTTGAAACACACCATAAATAATGTATTTTAAAACACATTTCTTAAAAAAAAAATCAGGAGAGATTTGCCTTTTAAGACCCAATCAATACTTTAGGTAGGGTCTTCATGCCTAGGATAAAAAAAAAAACTTCATTTCCCTGTGAAACTTTTGAGCTTTGACCTATTTCAAATAAAACTTATAAATATAACACATATCTAGAGTTCTGAATGCTAATAAGGCTTTAGATAGTCTATGCTACTATATAGGCTATTATATTGCATAATCACTTTCTTGCAATGTTGAACAGTTAATAAAAAAATGGTTATAGCTCAAGACTGAACTTTCTATTTTTTTGTGTCCTTGTATTTAAAATCTAAAAATATTTTGGGTACGAAAACATCTTTGTCTTTAGAATATAAAGTCAAATATTCAGATTTGACTAGGAAAAATAGATTTTATTTGAGAAAGGCAAAAATATATACATCATATACAGAGTAATGCAAAGCGTAATAATTTTAGTAGTCTCAAGTATTCACGGCATAGGTTCAATCGGAATTTTGGAAATCAACAAGTCAATTAACTAAACTATACAGCTATATTTGTTTTTCTAATATTTATTTGGCTAATCTAAATATATAATAAATGACTTTAGATTGCGGCATATCCTCTTGCAAGAGTCCTCTGTAAAAGGCTACATATTCAGAAACAAAAAAAAGCTGGATACTGAAAAAATAAGTACATGATCTGAATTTAAAAACTCAAAACTTGCAACAAATAACTGCAAAGCCATTTTTTGAAGCTAGAAAAATGCGTTTACTTTAACTGTAGCGGCTGAAGACAACAGCAAAGGTTTTATCCCGCTAAGCAAATAATAGCGATCTTTGGAAATCTCTATCTAGTTTATATGAAAAGAATAAGCACCTAATTAAATAGGGCATCTAGAAATATATAATTGATAAATAAAAATAATCTCCTTTTTATTGTGAAAATTAAATAAAAAACAAGTTTTTTTTTAAATGAAATTAAGGCGTAACATTAAAACTTAAAACAAACAGAAATTATTCCATATATGAAAAGGGCTTTTCTTCTTCAACGCCTTGCTCTTGACGCTAAAGTTAGACTCTTTCTCTTAACTCCACCTCTTAAAGCAGTAAAAAACTTTAGCTTAAAGAGCGGGGCGTTGAAGAGAAAACGCCCCTTTCATATACGGAATAATTTCTGTTCGTTTTAAGTTTTAATGTCGCTCCTTACTTTCATTTAAAAAAACTTATTATTTTTTGTTTAATTTATGGACGTTTTTTAATTAATGCATGTTTAGAGCTTGGCTCTCCGAACATAAATAATTAAAATGAAATTTGCATATTATTTGGGGGGGGGGGGGGTAAATGACTTTCTCATAGTTTTAATTACAAGATTTTAAGAAAAAGGAGCGAGGGAGGAAGCCTAGTTGCCCTCCAATTTTTTGATTACTTAAAAAGGCAACTAGAACTTTTAATTTTTTACAAACATTTTCATTAGTAAAATATATACGTAATTTACGAATTAATTTACGTAACGAACTTCTATATTCGTATGTTTTTATTGCGCATATGAGGGGTTCACCCTCGTCGATACCTCGCTCTTTACACTAAAGCTTAAATTTTGTCCCAACTCCATAATAATGACCCTTGAATCACAAAGGCCGTAGAATAAATATTTGAAATTACTAAAAATACTTTCGCGTAAAGAGCGAGGTATTAGGAGGAGATAAACCCCTCATGTGTATAATAATTTCTGCTCGGTTTAAGTTTTAATGCTGCTCCTCACTTTCAGTAGAAAAAACACTTTTCACATTTATTTTTTCATTGTTTTTTTTTAAATAATGATAGAAAATCCTACGCCCCCTTCATTGAAAGTCTCTTCCCCCTTGAGAAATTTTTCCATGGAAGATCCTCCCACGTAGCCCCCCCCCCACCTCAACTCCCTCCCCCAAAAACCAAAAAAAAAACCCTGAAAACGTCCGTACACTTCCCAGTAACCATTACTATATGTAAACACAGGTCAAAGTTTGTAACTTGCAACCCCTCCCACGGGGACTGCGGGGGAGTAAGTCGTCCCCAAAGACACCATTATTAAGCTTTTCGACTATGGTGAATAAAATGGCTATCTCAGAATTGTGATCCGGTGACTTTGGGGAAAAATGAGCGTGGGAGGGGGCCTAGGTGCCCTCCAGTTTTTGGGTCACTTAAAAAGGGCACTAGAACTTTTAATTTCCGTTAGAATGAGCCCTCTCGCGACATTCTAGGACCACTGGGTCCTAGAATGACCCAGATGACCCACAAAAAAACCAACAAATAAACACGCATCCGTGTTTGTCTTCTGGCAAAAAATGCAAAATTCCACATTTTTGTAGATAGGGGCTTGAAACTTCTACAATAAGATTCTCTGATACATTGAACCTGATGGTGTGATTTTCGTTGAGATTGTATTACTTTTAGGGGGTGTAATTTCCGTTAGAACGAGCCCTCTCGCGACATTCTAGGACCACTGGGTCCTAGAATGACCCAGATGACCCACCAAAAAACAAACAAATAAACACGCATCCGTGTTTGTCTTCTGGCAAAAAATGCAAAATTCCACATTTTTGTAGATAGGGGCTTGAAACTTCTACAATAAGGTTCTCTGATACACTGAACCTGATGGTGTGATTTTCGTTGAGATTGTATGACTTTTAGGGGGTGTTTTCTCCTATTTAAAAAAAGGCAAATATTCTCAGGCTCATAACTTTTGATAGGTAAGACTAATGTTGATGAAAGTTATATATTTAAAATCAGCATTAAAATACAATTTTTTTTATGTAACTATTGGTATCAAATTCCATTTTTTAGAGTTTCGGTTACTGTTGAGCCGGGTCGCTCCTTACTACAGTTCGTTGCCATGAACTGTTTGATTTCAAATATGTAAATTTCATTAATATTCTTCTTATCCATTAAAGAGAACGAGCCTGAAAAAATTTGCCTAATATTCAAAAAAGTGTACAACCCTTAAAAGTCACGGAATCTTAATGAAAACCAAACAAGAACATTCAGGGTGTCTAAAACACTATCGTTCAGGTTGCAAGCTCTTATCTACAAAATATGGAATTCTGTATTTTTTGCCAGTAGTAAGATCATATAGGCGTGTTTATCTGATGTTTTTTGCTTGTTTAATTTTCTAGGGGTGATCGTATCAACACATTGGTCTTAGAACATCGTGAGAGAGCTCACTCGAACCGAAAATAAAGGTAATAATGCCCTATCTAAGTGACCAAAGAGATTGTGGGGGCAACTCAGCCCCCTCGCCCGCACCTTTTTCGCAAAATTGCCAGGGTCAAAATTTTGAGATAACCATTTCGTTCATCATAGTTGAAAAACACAATTACTTTGCCTTTGGATATAGTATAACCCCCCCCCCCCTCACAGCCCCAGGGGAAATATCTTTAAGTTATAAAATTTTCAGTATTTATTTATTATAATTTATAGTATTTATTATTAGGAAATTTGCACACATTTCTGAGTGTTGGGGGACAAATTTTCTACTCGAGGTTTTTCCGCAGGGGAATTTTCCATGGGGAGGGAAGTTTCTAGGGGGTGAACTTGTTAGGGGAAATTATACACCGGGAGAATTATCCAAAATTCCTGTACAAAAATCCTTCCTATATTTCTTACTTTCTCTTTTCTGTCTCATTTTTACTCGTGGAGTTGCTAAGGGCAATTACCCGGGGTTTCACTGGGATTGAATTGCCTAAAAGATATTTCCATGGGGAGGGGAAACTCTCCTTGGAGGTAGGGCTAGATTTACTGGCACTATTTAAAACACAATGAGAAATTAAATAAAAAAATGAAGATTTTTAACTGAAAGTGAAGATTAATATTAAAGCTTTAAACGAGCAGAAAGTAATACGTATAGGATGGGGGTTTCACCCTCCTCAGCACCTCGTTCTTTACGGCAAAATTTGAATTCTGTCCCAATTCTTTAAGGGCGACTCCTGAAACACAAGGGTCGTTTAATTAAAACAATAAGAATCTTTTTTGAAAGTGCTAAAAAACTTCGACGTAGAGAGCAAGGTGTTGTGGAGAAGGCAACACCCTTCATATACGTAATAATATCTGTTCGTTCCAAGTTTTAATGCTGTCTTTACTTTCAGTTGAAAAAAAATTGTTTTTTTATTGAAGAACAACCAGGAGCAGAAGCCCGCTAAGGCAAAAAAAAAATGCAAGAGCGCCATTTGCGCTCTGCTGAAAATTTTTTATATATCTAATACCGTGCTTTAATTTTCTTAAAACATCAACAACTATAAAAATTATATCTAAAGGTGAACCAATTTCTTAAAATAAGAGTACTGCTACCTGTCCCGTTCCCTCCTTATAAAAACCTGCAAACGGTTTGACCGTCATATGTATTCTTTTGTAAAATGTTTCGGACTCAGTTGTTTTTATTCACTAAAGCATCAATAATAACAACAACAAAAGAAAGAAATGAAAATAGTAACCAAGATTACTAAAAGAAAAACAATGAAAGTAGACTGACTGTTTAATTTATAATGAGGTTCGTTGCTTGAAGGTGTCCGTAATTTTTGATTTAATAAAGTTATAAAAGGGAAAATTTTTACAATATACTTTGTTTTCAGTGAAGTCTTAATCTAAACCTCGGGTTGAGGTAAAACGTGTTGAGGTAAAACTTGATCTAAAATTTGTGGTATGAAGAACTAATTTTTGGATAAAACCCTGTTTTAAGTTGTGAGTGATTTCCCAGAGGACACTTATTTGAAGATTTTTGTTTATAATCGGATTACCTTTTGTTTGATTATTTTGACCGCTGTCAATTCCCCTGGGAACAATTAATTTAGCTAATCGTTGCCGATTGGAGGTTGCCAATAGAAGATTTTTTTTGTTAGATTTTCTAGAATGAGCAAAATTAATAGAATCAAATTGGATCAAATTTCAACCTTTTCTTAAGGTGTATCGACAGTACAGCGTGGATCGCTTGGGAGCAAGCAGAAGAGAAGAGAGAACAATGCAGAGCCAGCAGGTTGTATGGTCTCCAGTCTTGAACTTTGTTTACCATGCCTGGCCTGTGGGAATGTTCATGCCGATATTGGGGAAACTTGTGTGGACTTTTTTAGTATATGCGTTAATAGAAGCAAATGAAAAAATGTGGAATTTTGCAAACAGCACAAATTGCTCAAGTGACCAAAAAAACTACAAATAACTATCTAGACATGCTTAAAAATTTTGAAAAGTGCGATGAAAAGCAAATATTAAAACCACGGTAGTAGTATCCCGTCCAGGGTTTTCAGCATACAAATAGCCGCTACTCTTTTTTCTTCTTCTAATGATTTTAGATGACGAAGAAGTTTACTGGCGATTTTTCTTCAATTGAATTTCTTCTTCGGCGAACACTTTCTCCGTTATAATCTATTTGACGCACGAAGAATTACATGTTACACCTAATAAAATGATTAAATGATTCACGTGTTTTCCTATGACAACAATAATTGACATGCACGGGAAGAACCAATTACTAGAAATTGGTTATGTTTGAAGTGCACCTGTTTGTTAACTTATGCTTTAGAAGGTATTATCAAATAATATTTGGGTGTTGTTCTTTGCTTATTTTCTATTAATAGAGTCTTATACAATATTGTAGCTCTAATGTGCTATTAGAGACGTAATAAATGCGTCACAAACATTATAAAATCATGAAACCAGAGAAAAAGCAGTTAAAAATCAAAAAACAAAAAAAACAGATGAGAAAAACTGATACAGAATAAAATATAATATGATATGAAAGAACCAAGAATTAAAGAACGGTGGGAAACCTAGCAACCAATTCCAAGGGGAGAATTGTTATTAGAGGTAAATATCAGCAATATTAAGAGATATTTCTAATGGGTTTTAGTGAAAATGCCCCGTTTCTTTGATCCAAGAATATGCATATTCACGCCACCATGACAATATGTGGCTGGCCCACTTTAACAAGAAATTTCAGTGGGAGGATTGTTATTAGAGGCAAATTTAAGCCATATTTATAGGTATTTTTTGTGAGGTCATAATGAAAATGCATTGTTTCAATCGCTCTATTGGATGCACCTGCAACAATAAAGAGACATATTTTTGTATTCAGTTATTTCTTAGAGTTTTTTAGTGAAAATGCAACGTTTCTTTGAGCCAAGACCACCGCGACAATATGCGGCAGGCCCACCCTAGAAAGCGATCTCTGGAGGACAGACGGTTATTAGAGAAAAATGTAAGCTATATGAAAAGTTCTTTCCAAGAGGTCCTAATGAAAATGGATCGTTTCAATTGCTCTATTAAACGCACCTGTAAAAAAAAGAGACACATTTTTGAATTCATTTATTTTTGAGAGGTTTTAATGAAAATGCCACGTTTTCTGTGCCAAGAATATGCATATTCATGCCACCGTGACAATATATGGCTTGCCCACTCTAGCTAGCGATTCAAGGGCGGTTTTTATTAAAGATAGATTTAATCCATATTAAGAGATATTTCTTAGAGGTTTCAATGAAAATGTATCATGTCTATCGCTCTTTTAGACGCACCTGCTAGGAAAAGAGATTTATTTTTGCATTCGGTTATTTCTGGGAGACCTTAATAAAGATGTCACGTTTCTTTGAAACATGACCCACCCTAACAAGTCATTTAACTGGGTGTTTATTATTAATTGTGAATTTAAGCCATATTGAGAGATATTTCTGAGAGGTCTTAATCAAATTGTCTCGTTTGCTTTGACTGGGTATTAGTTTTTAGACCCCCAACCTCCAAAAAATCTTTTAACACCTCCCACCTTAACTTTAAGCTTTAGAACATACTTGTCAAAGCAATTCATGTCACCTTGGTGAACTATGAGTAGCACACGCTTCAATCTTAATGAATTGGGACAAAAAATTAAACTTTAGCATAAGAAGTTGGGGATTGAGGAGAAGACAGCCCCCCCATATATTCTGCTGAATACTTCTTGTTTCTTTTAAGTTTTAATGTCGCTCTTTCTAAATGTTAGGAGGGCTACTACCTCTTAAACCAAAATCTTCTAAGTCAGGATTTTTGATTGCCTTTATTGAGGGGAGTTCTGTTTTTAATAAGTAACTTTTAATAAGTAACTTTAAAATTGAAACATGTTGCATATTCATTGTCTGGCTGGCAAATGTTATGTCTGGATGAATTTAGGATGAAACATTGAAGCGTGTAGTTTGAGAAATGAGAGGAAGAAACCTTTCCTCTCGTTGTGGAAACAATAACTTGGTCTGAACAACAGAAACCATGATTTAGAGAGTAGGGTTTGAGGGGCCAGTAGCCCTCATCACACTTGGTTAGTCCTCAATGTGCTGTTAAAAATGAATGGGAGTTTACATGTAAAAAGGTTTTTTTTTAATTAAAGCAAAGAGTAACATCAAAATTTAAAACAAATAGAAAATTATTTCTTGCCCTTGGCATTACAAACTTTACTTAAAAGTTTTAATTTTTGTCCCTCGCCCTAAATGCTTTAAGAATGACAGTTTAAGCACAAGGGTAATTGGGATGGACCAAAAAGAATTATTGGTAATATTAAAAAAATAAGAAAATAAAGAGCTGATCGATATTAAAAGGCTTTAAAAAGACAATCTCGGATTAAAAATTTAAAAAGACAATCGGTTGTATATTTGTTGCCCTAATAAATACTTCCAATGTTGCTTTATAAAGCTTTATCGTAAAGAGAGAGGGTCTAAGGAGGGGGCATTCCCCTTCCATTTGGAGTCACTTTTTGCTTACAATCCAAAGGGCTTGTTATTTCTTAGTTATTATATAGGATTTATGTAACCTATTATTCACAATTGTAACTCGTACTAAAATGTCCTTAGCTTAAAGACCTACCCCTGTACTAAGACATACATGAAAAAAACAATTAAATCCATCTTAAATAATCAAAGATCGTTCAAAGTCTAATTATTATGCTATCAGTTACTGTAAGAAAAAATAACATTTCAGACTTTGCAGTGGGCTCTAAGGCAACGCAAGCTCTGCAGTATTGTTTCAGCCCAGATAAACGGACAAAAGCTAAATAAATTTTAAACTGGTGAACGAATGATACAGCAACGTTTGTTTTCTCTGTTCATGCCATGCAGTAACATTAAGGCTTACCAACGCTCCCTCGCTGGTCATAGCTTTCACCCATTCTAAAGCCTCTGGAGTGGCCGCCCGAATACAATCTACACGGCCTTTCCGGAAGCGTCTTGTGGAGGCACTTTCATAAGTTGCCCCTAGACGGCCATATATCCTAAAACGTTACAATATTTCACACCTTTTTACATAGACATTTGTGCTAGAAAACGAAGGACTATAAACAAGAAGGCCAGCCAGAAAAAAAAACTTGAAAGATAAGTAGATGAAAAGGTTCCAATCCATATAAAAAGAAATAGCAGGGTTCTTCCAAAAATCGTTTAAAATGCAAAATAGGAACGGCAAAAATTTATCAAAACAATTGGGCTGTCAAATATATTGCCATAAATAGCTTCGAAAATTATACAAAGTAAGCTTATAAGTAAAATAAAATTCCAAAGTGTGATAGAATCCGAAAATGTTCCTTTATTGTTAACAATACTAGCATAAACCTTCCCAGAATTTCCACTGTAATGAATACACTTTAGGGCTCTTTGTACAATTAAATAAAAAATAACAAGTTTTTTAACTGTCTTTCTAACTGAGTTAAGTTCACGCTCAAAGATATTTGGTTCGGATGGTTCATGACCATAAATTTAGTTTTATCTGCGCTTACTTTCAGTCGAATCAGACTTGACCATTCGATAATATCATCTAGCATCTTTTGAGCATGTTCAGGGTCAGAGAGGAGTCCGACATCATCAGCGTAACCCAAGTCGGTCAAGGACAGATTTTTTCCAATTTGGGCACCATTGTGTTCCATTAGGGCATTGTCTAGCACCCAGTCTATACAGTAATTAAGCAGGATTGGAGAGAGAACACAGCCTTGCTTTATTCCACTTTCGACTAGGAATTCTTCAGTTTCCTCGCCATAGAGGCGAGGAGGCGTTCCTATTCTTGAATCCTTAAAGATTAGGAGCAGAGAATGCCAAATGTATTTAGAAGCTTCAGGAAGGAGATAAATGCATTAGAATCCTGGATAATAGTTTCTAACATCGATACTCTAATTAAAAGAAATTGTAATGCTAAGTAACTTAAAGGAGGACATGGAAATTTCAGGAGGAATAGGATTAAGAAGTTTGGGTGGATTTTGAAGGAAACAAATTGGCATTTCAAGGATTTAGAAGGGTTTACCATCTAGTCCAAGCTCGAGGTATCTTGTGCAATTTTACTGATGCTCATGGGGTCTCTCATTAACTTTCTATAACAGGTTTCAACAACTACAAGCTCATCGACACCCCGAATAGGGGTTCCGCCAAACACCCCAGATAGGGTTTTTTTTTAGCAAACTTCGTCTCCCTAAAATGGATTTTCCAGCAAAAAGTTAGGTGTCAGTCACTATATACACAGTCCGAAAAATGAAAGAGTTGACCAAAAATTTCACACCAAAAATGATGGATATAGCTACTGCTGTACAAATTAAACCAAAAACGAACAAAAGTTAAAACGAAAATTTAAATTAAACTTTATGCGAACAGAAAATAAGGCAAATATGAGTTGGGCGATCACCAGCTTAATCCTCATAATTTCAGGATGTCATTTGGGCTTCACTAACGGAAGAAAACGGTAACATAAACCATTTTCTTTTAATTGCATCATTAAGAAAACTAGAATTGTTTAACGTTGAGAGTTTTATTTTTTATGTATATTATATGTTAAACAATCAATCTAAATTAATTGGTTTGATCTGCAGTAAATTTGAATCAACAAATTCCTTCTTTAAATAAAATCCTATTAAATTTGTTGGAAAAACCAATCGGTTCATTGAATCGGTTCAACTGATTAAATTGCTTAAAAAATTCCTCGTTATCAGCTTGAAAACTTCATTTAGGCATTAATTTCTCTTTTTTCAAATAAAACAGAATTGGAAAGAGAATTTTCAAAACAAATGTTCTTTTGCAATAGTAAAATGAAACTGAAAATTTGGAGAACTTTCTTTTCTAGTAACCTTGTTTAGCATTTTAATTTGAGTCTTTTGTTCTGCAGATGTATTGCCAAAAAAACCCACCCATTCTTTTTTTGTAGAAGCTCTTACAAATTTTATATAAAATGTACCTTAATAAATTTTATGATTTTCTAATGTTTGTTTTTATTGTTTATGATGTTATCAAACAGTTGGTGGTAACTGTTTTGTTTACTTTATGTTATCAAACATCAAAGAATACGAGATTGAGAAAATTTGCCTGATTTTCAAAAAAAAACGGCAAAAATATTCCCTTAAAATTCAGAGAATCTATGAAAATCGAACCATAAGACTCAACGGATCAGAGAATCGTAGCGTAGAGATTTCAAACTCCTATCTGCAAAAATGTGGAATTTTGTATTTTTTGCCAGAAGAAAGATCATGGATGCGTGTTTATTTTGTTATTATTATTGTTATTCGCAGAGGTGGTCTTATCAACCCAGTGGTCCTAAAATATCAGGAGGGGGGCTCATTAAAACGGAAATTTGAGGTTTAGTGCCCTTTTTAAGTGAAGAAAAAGATTGGAGGGTTACTAGGCCCTCTCCCCTACCGTTTTCTCAAACCCTCCGATCAAAATTTTTAGATAGCCGTTTGCTCAGTATAGGTGAACGGCCGAATAACTTAGATGATATCATGACCCCTACAGCCCCTGGGGAAAGGGCTCTTTACGTCATAAAAGTTGCCCGTTATTTAAGTATAGTATTTGTTATTGGGAAGTATGCACATATTTTTGGGGGGAGTACGAATTTCTAGTGGGGGAATTTTCCACGAGGAGAATTTTCCATGTGGAGGAAAGCTTCCGGGGGTGAATTTTTCAGGGGGAGTTTTACGGAAATTACCAAAATTCCTCTACAAAACTCCTCTGTGTTTTGCTTTCTCTTAGCCGACTCAATTTTACTCATGGAGATGTTAAGAATAATTGTATCGGCTAAATTTCTACTGGGATTGAATTTTCTAGAGAATATATCCGTGAGGAGGAGATATATTTCTATGGAAGTAAGGTCAGATATACTAGCATTATTTAATAAAACGTCAGAAATTAATGAAAAAAGCTTTTTTTCAGCTGAAAGTAAGGAGCAACATTAAAACTTGAAACAAACAGAAATTATTAAGTATGTGAGGAGGGTTGCTCCTCAACACCTCGCTCTTGACGCTAAAGTTTGAATTAAGTCCCAATGCTTTAAGAACGGCTCTTGTAACACAAAGTTTATTTAATTTAAACAACATGAAGCTTTTTTCAAGCACTAAAAAATTTTAGCGTAAAGAGCGAGGTGTTGAAGAGGAGAATACACGTAATAATTTCTGTTCAATGCTGCTCCTTGACTTCTTTATTTCCTGTTTTAAGTTTTAAATTTCGCCCTTTGATTTTCTTCCAAAAAAATGTTTTGGAGAATACCTTTTAAATTTATAATACTTAATAATGAATATAATAGACAATATAATTATTTTTCAAAACTAACTACAATCCAGTTTTTAAATGAATTAAAAGCCAAACATTCTATCGGTCCGCATTCCTTATAAATCACATCTTTCCAAAGCTCATAATGTTCGACTGTATTATTTTCAAAAAAAAAAAGATTGATTAAAATGTATTTTTTTTTTAATCCTGAGTACGCTTATTTCAAAACTTCAACTCCTCCCCATATAACATATCTTATAACTTTAATTTCAACGTCGAACCTTTAGATCTAAACGCACTTTTAATTTTTTTTTTTTTTTTTTTTTTTTGTCATATATCGTACTGAGTACTTCCTTTACTATTCTTCCCATAAATTATTTTCGAGAAGTGTCATTACCAGACACAGAAAATGAAAACAGATTTATACTGCTTATATTATTTATATACTGCTTAATTATGAACTCTGCTTTGACAATAGGTTCTTTAGCTTGCAAGAGACTCATGTCCTTTTACTTAATAATAACCAAAATATATGTAATTATTATGAGGATAAGAAAAGGAAAAGAAATACCATTATGGTAAAAATTATCTTATATTTAAACTATACTATGTCTCTTCGAAAATTTGAGCCTAGGTATCATTTTGCTTACAACCATAAGGGTTGCAGAATTACATTTGACGTAGAAAACAAAATGACGAAAATAATGATACAAAAATTAAATAACTGAAATTTTGTTGAAAATGAATTTAACTGAACCAAGAATAGGTTTTATAAGCAATCATTGAGTAATATTTTCGCAGTGAGCCGGTTACCAGTGGGCACCTAAGGTGAATTAATCATGTTATATAGCCACTGATCACTGTCTTCATAAGAAATACGACCTTCATTAATCTCCCTCAGTTCTTTAACCTTTATTACCATCTTCACGCTCACATCCAGGGTTTTTAGGCTTATTTCTCCCACAATTAGCAATATTAAATCTCAAATGTTCGACACCTTCTTAACCACTAGGGTCATCATCACCTCCATTACAACTTCTCTCCTAGGACCTTTATCATCACCACTACCATTTCCATCATTTTCCCCATCTACACAACTATCAACTCCAATACCTCTTACACGACTTGGAACAAATTTTCACGCTCCCCGCTGTCACTACCATTGCCTTCTTACTGATCAGACTGTCGCAAAACGATCAATAAGATCAGCAATCACTAGTAACTAACCAAACGTTAATGCAGATCAAATGTAAAGCAGATTGCCAACGTATCTGTAGCTTCGGTTGTAAATGTATTTGTGCCACATGCCAACTTCCTACCCAAACAGACCACCTTCATCTCAATTTAAAACATATTTTACTGCAAGACCATCATTATTAACGTGGTCACTATTATCACAGGGGCTTAGAGGCAAAATAGTATTTGAAAACCAGATGCTTGAGACTTTAGTGAGGCCAAAATCTTTAGGAGACTGAGGATTATATGTAAAAACTAACCTATAATAGGTAAGTTGCAAAACGACTTGGATAAATACATCTGGACTGATGGAGATTTTTTTCACCAGTTCTTTTCCATATCCATCATATGTGTGTATTAGCACATCCAGGTTTTCCATCTCCCTAGAATAATAAAGAGCAAAAACTTGATTAAACAGGTAATTGGAGAAAGCACATAATTTCCCATTGAATCCTTTTTATTGCAAACAAGTTAAAACTTGGTATAAATAGTCTATTACTAATAAAATAGTAGACACATACACAGAAATTTGTTAGGAACAAAGTTTTAAGGAGGAACGAGTATGAAATGACCAAAATATTGCTAATTATAGTGAAAATATAAGAAACTACGAGGAAAGCAATGACTAGCTTAAAAACTGTTATTAGAAGGTGGGAAGAAAATTTGTTTACCCCCCTTTGGAAAAGCTCATTTGCTAAAGGGAAGTATCTCCCACTCGTTTTTAATCGGATTCTTGTCCACCTGCACACTTAAAGAGGCTTAATCGCAAAATTTTTCCCAAAAGGGTGTAGATGAAGACGTAGGTATTCCCCCAGCTACATTTAATTTAATTGTTTATTCATTTACACGCGAAATAAATTCTAATAATTTTTTTGCAACTACTTCAACTTTTAAATAGATATGTAGTCTTACTGGTTTTTTTTTTTTTTTTTTTTTTTTGGTTTTTTTTTTTTTTTTTTTTTTTTTTTTACAAAAAGTACATAAAGTTGGGCGTAATTCAGAGATTTGGCCTCTAGTACTCTACCATCTGAGCTAACTGGGCCTGTTACCTATTTTTACGCCTAAAATGTGCTCACCAACTCTATTAAACAAAAAATATTTACAGTTTTGACATTCGAAGGAGAAGGATATGGACTCCCTACCTCTTGTGCAATTCTGGTTAATAGGTAAAAATACTTAAAAAAATAGAAGAAATTAGAAACCATCACTGTACAAAGCAAATATATTCAAACTCTTTACGGCAGTGAACGGTCATGAACGGTCAGTGAATAACATATCTTTGAAATAGTAATCAAAGCTCTAAAACATTGAAGTTTGAAAATAAATTCCAAAATGTCCACTAAATTAATTATATTTCAAGCAACACATTTATTAATGAATGGAATTTTTCACAAAGAAAAAATCATGTGCAGCGCTGCTTAACTGATTCCCCTGTGCTTGTCATGACTGCTGCGTTGGGGTTTAGGCTGCTTGATTATATCTATTTATTCTTTTTGTTAGGGTTGCTTGGGTCCAAATAAAACCATTAAATAAACAAATTTTATTTGGTATCAGAAGCCACCGATGCAAGTTAACCAACAATTACCTGGAGAGCTAACAATCTTACTTAGGAAAAGACCAACTTCAAGAGTCAAGCTGAACTGAGGAAAGAATGTCCCCTTGTTGAAAAGTCAGAGAATCTGCTATGCACTAACCTTATGATATGGGTCAAGGGTAAGAAATGTTCATCATTTTTGAACTATTAGAATCAGATAAAGAAAATTATCTGTGTTCTTTAAAATATTCAGAGAGGGTGTGGCTACTATGAAAAACAAGTGTTGTTTAGCCTTATATATTTTTAAAGCATGATGGAAGAGACATTGAAAATACTGAGTCATGTGGTGGAAATCAATAAAGCATATTGAGCGATAAATCTTAAATCGTGAAAAACTTTTTTGAGCTGGTGACAGTTTTACATTACCCAAGCTGCCATAATATGTTGCTAAAATGAGACAACCCAATATAACTTTAAGCATTTGAATAGTAATAAATCAGGGAAGAAGTAGATGCTGTGTCGAACACATTATTTGCCTCATAAGGAAGCAGAGGGCTAATTTTCTGCTGGTACCTATTCTCCCCAACATATATGCTGCTTTAAAGGAAGAACATGCTCAATGTGCAATAATATTAAGCACTTCACCAAAATCTGCAGAAGCATGGCAGTGAGTGGTGTTGTTTACGATGGCACTCAAGAGATAAATTATCTTTGGTAGTGAAGTTGAAACCGGGAATAAACTGATGTAGTTCTATATGCGACTGGAAAAAACTTTGGCAACTTCCTTACCTGTATGTCTCTTTTGAGCTGAACATCAAATTTACTGGTGATACAGGCATTGAGTTAAAAAAAAATATATACTATCTTACTATCTTAGTAAGCTTTCAGAATAGCCAAGAATAACGCAAGCCACTCAATGTCTCACCATTTGCTATGGCTCAGCCATACCTTTTTTTGCAATTGCAGCGTGTCATTCAGCTTTAAAGATGGACATACGCAACCGCAAGCATTTTGTATGTTCAAATGGAATGTCACACCGTTAATTATGTTGAAGGCAACAAAGATTTGAACTTATTCAAGCTTATTCTGAAAATCGAACATTCTTCAAAAACCAAAAATGTTGAAGCATTTAAAGGCATAGGGAAGATTGAAACAAAATGCAGGGTGCATTTGAAGGACAATGCAATACCATCTGTAAGCCCATCTAGAAAAATTGCGCTAGCATTGAAAAACAAGCTGAAAGGCAAACTAGACAGGCCTGAGTCCCTTGACATCATTGAAAAAACTAGTGAACTAGAATATTCGGTAAATAAAAAGGTAGGTAAAGGTAAAGGATACGGCATTAGACTTTACAGTCCGTACCGGCGGTGCTGATCTCCGTTTCTTGGCCCTTCAGCCAGGAAGTGCAATGGGGGGTTGAGGGCCAGCCATCCTGTACTTTCGCACACCCTTCCTGTTTACCTTCTCCAGATTTCTTCAGGTACCCATTTAGAGCTGGGTCGACTCTGGCTAAGCTTACAGAGTCACTGATATTTACATTTGGTAAATATCAGTGAAATGGCCAAGAAAAAAGACAGAGCCGTCAGATAACGTATTGACCATGTAAATCTAGACATAACAGTGCAACAACTTCACTACTTTATCCAAACCTTTGGGGAATGTGTTTCCGAAGAAAAGTTGTATTCTACAAGTGAGGCACTCGATCATACTTCTGAATACTACCACCCTCTGCTCAATCTTTGTATCTAGCAACTCTCAGCACAATATTTGAAAGCTGTAGGTGAAAGAAATATCCCACTGGTCTGATGTTGCTACAAGACAAGTTTCAGAGGAAAAACAAAGAAAGTATTTGTAAATCTGGAAGACATCAAATTCTCATGAGTGACATCTTACTATACGGAGAATTTGAGATAGGGTCACATCACAACTCGATAATCTCCAAACATTTGGGAAATGACAGTGTTTCAGGAGTTTATGTGAAGCCATGACTTTCTATTGTTCGATCCTTCAGCTTTGCTCTCTACTTCCATCAGACTTGTTTTTTTGCAATAACACTTGGACTGCAGATAAGCTGGTATGCGAGGAAAACAATAAGTTAAGACTTGTCATATTTTTCATCATACCTGTGTCACCCTCTAGAATAGCTTTCTGAACAGTATTAGGACTTCCTTGTTTAAATCAAAACTACTCCTTAGCAGTGATAAAAGCAGGTCGTCAGTGATTATCATAGAACAAATTTTTTCCTGTTTTTTGGATTTTCTTCTTTTTCTGAATTTTTCTCTTGATTGTGTCTTTTTTACACATATTTTCTTATTTGATTACTGCAATTTAATTAGTTTGATTAATTAAATGAACATTGTGCAGGTCAGGTAACCTTCTAACAATGATTAATTTCTCAAGGTATTTGTTTTAATATATGAACTGACAAAAGTAAGGGAATTATAATAAATTATTCATTTATGTATACATACAGAGTCACCAATTTTTGTCTTTACCATAACGAGCCTCATTTGTCTGTCTTCCTGTTTGCTTGTTGTGCAAACTTATGTCAGGGTCATATGCAATCATCTTTAACAGAAGAAACACAAAAGGATGAAGTTGATCTTGCCGGGTTTATAATGTAGCACGATGGTTTAATGTGTTTATAGCACATCTGACCCTTTCTGGCAGAAGAAGGTCAATTATGGGATAAGGAAGTTTGTTAGAGGGGTAGGTGTGAGGTGACAAGGCATTCATTTTCTACTATTTATCTTACTCCTGTGAAACGTGTCTTTTCGCTGTATGTGTATCTGTTTGTTAAGCATTGCTAAAAGAGTAGATCAATTGGGCTAAAAGTTGGCCCCTGCAACCCTCGCAAGGAGAAAAAGTTCAATGGAAGTGAGACAAGTGAACCAAGTTTTGAAAGTATTGTGTGTGAGACCCTCTCTGTCAGGAGAAGTTCAAGGAGAGTACTAAGCGGGGGAGGGTAGAAATGGGATAGAGTAATACATTATACTCCGTTTAAAACATATTTACTATATATTACATCTTGTTATAGGAGAATGTCTAAAACGGGGTAAGGAGGGAGAGCTTTTAGGGTGAGAAATAATAAGGGGGACTTCAGGAATTTTCCCAATTTCTGTCACTATACCTGAATGAGGATATGCAGAATTTATTCAGCAGTTACTTCTTAAATACAATCTAGGTATGTTTATTCTATGCTTACCGATCTAGTTCAGTTCCTATATTATCAATTTCTTGCTGGAGACATTTTTCAAGCTTCCATATGAGTTTCTTTGGAATTTTTGCTGTTCTGTTTTCTACTAAATGTATTTTGCCTGATTCTCTTTCGGCGCAGTTTTTCAAAATGTCTTCTACCATTTGAACAACCACAATACCTTCCGCTGGGGAATGTTCGTAGCACAGTCCACACGAGCCACTTTCCGAGAATATAAACTAGAAAATAGTAAAAAAGTACAAAGTAATAATTACATACTGACCACATCTTTAATAATTTTAGAAGTTATTTTCGATTTCTATCTTAAATCTGAATATCCGAACAAAATACCAAAAGTTTATGTAAAACTTGTAAAATTTGAGTGTTTTTTTTTCTGGAAATAAAAAGAGGACCAAAAGAAGTTAAATGCGGTAGGAAATAAAGAATCTT
Organism: Artemia franciscana; assembly: GCF_032884065.1. Taxonomy (NCBI): domain Eukaryota; kingdom Metazoa; phylum Arthropoda; class Branchiopoda; order Anostraca; family Artemiidae; genus Artemia; species Artemia franciscana. The sequence continues at coordinate 7,738,011 of NC_088877.1, forward strand.
ATATTTTACTTTTAACGTTGGCTTATGACCGCCAATCAGTAGCACAGTATATATCAACCAACCCAACTTTTTTTAACGAGCTGCCGATTTTTTTTCATCTAGCAGCAAAACTTGTATACGGTTAACACGTTGCAGACCCAGCATAAAACAAATTCTGATCTTTTTAATTTTACAAATAAAAGAGAACTAGCAAAACAATTGCTAAAAGGTAATAAAAAAATTACTCGGCGCTAGGAAAGCATTTTATCTCTTCCAGGGGCTAAGCTCATGAGCTAATTTTGACGGAGGTGGCTCACCTGCCTATCCAAAGTAAGGAACCATTTGTCTACTTTGTATTGTTTACTGATTTTCCCCGGCCACTTCACATCTAAGACGTAGGAAAACAAATTTGAAGGGAGCTCACTCAATCAGAAATCAAATCTGTTATTTTTAAAAGGTGTCCTTTTTAAGTGCCAAATCGATTGTAGGATAACATCCCCTCCTTCCATGCCTTTTTTGTCCCTGGGCATCCCAATAACCCTCCTTGGTATCCAAACAAAATATTGAAATATCCATTTTGTTCAAAATAATCAAAAAGTTTGACATTTAGGCCTTTGTGCTGGACAAAACCTCACCACCCTAGGAACTACTGCCCCTAATTAAGTAAATTATATAAATTCCCCATTATTCACAAAAATGTTTCCATGAAATCCCTAAGAAGGTAACCTGAACGACATTATATGCAGCCCGGTACCCAAATAGAGCCTCTGCAAAGTCCTTGCGACGACTTGGGAAATTGGGTTAGAATTTTTCTGGATGGTTGAGGCAGGAAGGGAGCAAGTGACTCCAAGATCAATGGCTGAACGAGGTAAAAATGAGATCACTAGCTAAGGCTACCACATCCAGGGAAACTATTGAAAAAGCCACCACGCTTGGGGAAATTGAAGGAAAAGTTACTGCATCCGGGGCAGCGGATGCATTGGCAGCCAACTGCGTTTGAAATACCCCCACTACCCTTAAGGTCAGAGGTAGAAGCCACTCTGAAATCCCTCCAATCCAACAGAGCAGCCGGAATAGACGGTATACATGCAGAATTGCTCTAAGCAGAATCTAAAGTTGTCATTGATCTGTACCATCGAATAGTAACAGACTTATGAGAAACAAAATAATACCCGAGTCTTGATTGACATCTGTGATAGTCTCTTTGCACAATATACGATCTAAAAGTAATTTAGACAATTACAGATCCATATCACTGACTTGCCAATTTTGGTTTTATTATCACTCTTCGCTTTTCTTTGAAAAAACAATTTGATTTTCTTTTTTTTTTTTAGTTGATTTGATGAAATTCTACTAAGGCTTTAAGAACAGTCTACGGGATGGGTTATTAATTAGAGCTAAACATCTAGTTTTAGATTATACGGAATGGCGTCTAGAAATCTACCAATCAGTATTTTTCTTTTGTAATTAAATTTAATTTCTGCACTTAAGCGTGTCGTTTACATGTAGATCTAGTTGGAATTCCACGTCGTAATAAGTACATAGCCAGATTTGTTTGTTTCTTGTTGGACCAATATGTAAATGCAGCTAAAGTGAAGGTTCAAGAAATTCTGAAAAATAAGGGATGCTGTGATGCACAGAATAGAGGGAGAAACTGCCCATGGTTATATTCATGGCATTGGTAATTTCCAAGACTTGTTTCTTTTTTTGTACGGTAGTCCACTGAAATTTGTGTAGTCTCGGATCAAATTTTTATCTGATCTCAACTGGACATCGTGCTTGCGGCATATCGGGCCCAATTGCTTTCTTTTCAATTTTTCATTAGGACTTGCCATCTCAATTTTGAAACTTTATTTTGTACATTTTAATAACATATTTGTTTTAACTAGTGAAGTATCTTTACGTGACAGCATTGGTAAAATAGCTCTGAATCCCAAAATATATGTTTTTTTTTGTATTCAGCAAATGCATTTCACATTTTGTAACAAAGAACCTCGAACTTTTAATCATTAACTATTTATTTTGAATTTCAAAAGTCTCAGCTGCTACGAGGCACATAAAGAAAAAGAGAAAGCTATGATCAATTACAATACTGACATCGATAACTGCTAAAACTGGTGCCATATCAACACATTAATTATGCTCTAAAAACGCAGCAACGGCTACATAAACAACAACAAAAATAAAAAAAACACATGAAAAAAGAAAAACGTACAATCAATTACTATACCGACATTGATAACTGCAAGAACTGGTGCACATTATCAACACATTAATCAAGCTATAAATAAACAGTAACGGCTTAATAAACAATAATAAAATGGGAAAGTACATACAAAAAGAGAAAGCTGACATTGATAACTTCTAAAACTGATACCATATCAGCACATTAGTTAAGCTCAAAATAAACAGTAACAGCAACAAAAACAATAACACAAATGAGAAAGCAAATAAAAGAAGAGCAACCTATGATCAATTACAATAACGGTATTGATAACTGCAAGAACTGGTGTCGTATCAACAAATTAATCTTGCTACAAATAAACAGTAAAGGCAACATAAACAATAGCACAAATGAGAAAGCAAATAAAAGAAGAGCAACCTATGATCAATTACAATAAAGGTATTGATAACTGCAAGAACTGGTGCCGTATCAACAAATTAATCTTGCTACAAATAAACAGTAAAGGCAACATAAACAATAACACAAATGAGAAAGCAAATAAAAGAAGAGCAACCTATGATCAATTACAATAAAGGTATTGATAACTGCAAGAACTGGTGCCGTATCAACAAATTAATCTTGCTACAAATAAACAGTAAAGACAACATAAACAATAACACAAATGAGAAAGCAAATAAAAGAAGAGCAACCTATGATCAATTACAATAAAGGTATTGATAACTGCAAGAACTGGTGCCGTATCAACAAATTAATCTTGCTACAAATAAACAGTAAAGGCAACATAAACAATAACACAAATGAGAAAGCAAATAAAAGAAGAGCAACCTATGATCAATTACAATAAAGGTATTGATAACTGCAAGAACTGGTGCCGTATCAACAAATTAATCTTGCTACAAATAAACAGTAAAGGCAACATAAACAATAACACAAATGAGAAAGCAAATAAAAGAAGAGCAACCTATGATCAATTACAATAAAGGTATTGATAACTGCAAGAACTGGTGCCGTATCAACAAATTAATCTTGCTACAAATAAACAGTAAAGGCAACATAAACAATAACACAAATGAGAAAGCAAATAAAAGAAGAGCAACCTATGATCAATTACAATAAAGGTATTGATAACTGCAAGAACTGGTGCCGTATCAACAAATTAATCTTGCTACAAATAAACAGTAAAGGCAACATAAACAATAACACAAATGAGAAAGCAAATAAAAGAAGAGCAACCTATGATCAATTACAATAAAGGTATTGATAACTGCAAGAACTGGTGCCGTATCAACAAATTAATCTTGCTACAAATAAACAGTAAAGGCAACATAAACAATAACACAAATGAGAAAGCAAATAAAAGAAGAGCAACCTATGATCAATTACAATAAAGGTATTGATAACTGCAAGAACTGGTGCCGTATCAACAAATTAATCTTGCTACAAATAAACAGTAAAGGCAACATAAACAATAACAAAAATGGGAACTCAGAAATATTCGGAGTATTTTTAGTTAAAGTGTAGTTTATATATTTTGTTTTTGTTCACTGCTTTATAGAAATTAAACCCGTTTTTTCTTTACTCAATTTTTCGTAAAGAGAGAAAGCTATGATCAATTACAATAATGGCATTGATAACTACTAAAACTGGCGCCATATCAACACATAAATTATGCTCAGCATAAACAGTAACGGCAACATAAACAGTAACAAAAATGAACAAAAGTATAATGGTGAGTACCTGCATTGTCTTATTGAACCATCTGTTTGTCGAGTTCTTTGATACTCCTCCACCATGAATCATCTGCGCCATCCTTCCACTTTCAGAATCTGTTCCAGGATTATCATCCAAACAGATAATAAATGCTGCACTTCTTATGGTGCATACATTATCATTATTCTGCTTATCTAGAAAAATACACAGTTTCATTAATTTCTCATTTAAACAAAAAAAATTGTTGAAATCTGGACTACAACATGGTAAAACATGTAATTACAGTAATTACAGAACAACCAATCTGTCTACCTATTGCGTAAGCCTATCTTAATTTTCAGGATTTTTGATGACGCTAAAATTCGGCTAGGTTGTGGGGGTAGTTGTACCCCTGCCCTATAGCAAATTACAATTTTTTTTTTACTTGTTGTCACGGTTGTGTTATGATCTGGAGCGTAATTTGATATAGGGCAGGGGTACAACTACCCCCACACCCTAGCCAAATTTTAGCGTCATCAAAAATCCGGTGAAAATTAAGACAGGCTTACGCAATAGGTAAACAGATTGATTGTTCATTTTGGCCCACCATCAAAACAACAAAAGGCCAGAGTAAAGAAAGAAGACGAAGAACAATTCTTCATTAATAAAAAATTAAATTATATACACTATGTACACCCATAAAACCTAAATTACGTGCAACGGAAGTATGCCTTTGCCTTTATGGTACAATATAGCTCATTTTTCACTTTTTACTTTATCACTTAGTCACTTAGTCATATTTTACTTAGTCACTTGGACTTGGGAAAATCAGCTCCAACTTCCCCTCCCTTTCTCCATTATTCTGACGAAATTACGCACCTTGTTATGGTGAGTAGTTTTTGTATTAGTTTATGAGGGATGGACGAAAAAAGCAAGAAACCAAAGAACTAATTAAAAATATTGATAAACTAAAATAAAATAAGGATAATATGGATAATTTACTAACTCTATTCTTTTTAACTGATTTAAGCTAGTCAGCGTTGTACTTTTATTATGATGCAAATATTTATTGTATATGAAACGAAACGAAAAATTATATATGAATTATATATGAAAATTATATATATGAAAATTATATATGAAACGAAAAATTTAATTAAACGACAAAAGATAAGGAAAGCAATACCCAAGGAAGGTAGCAAAACTGATGTTACCTTTAAAAAGGTTTTGAATAGGTTTTGACACTTGCATTTACAAATAAACTTTCCAAAAATGTATTGAGAATACTCAAATAGCAGTTATAGGTAATAATATAAGTAATAACACAAATTTAAACCGAGTATATTAACTAGAGTTATTAAGGCTATAACTATTTACATTAATAAGGTACTAATTACGCTCACACCTTAGTACCGTATTAAATAAGTTATTCAGAATAAAGTACATTAAAAATAAGTACATTACTGATTACGCAATTATTTTATTACAGCTAATTACTTTAATTATTTTGCTAAGTTATTAATGCCATACTAATGACTGAGAGAGCCTATTTGGCTCTTTTTGCCAATGTAATCAGGCTATGTGAGATTTACTGCTCCAAGAAAATCGATTGGAAATCACTCACTAAACTAATCCAGCTATCCAGCCAGCTAACTTGTTAATAATTAAATAGATACGATGATATATTTAATTTAGCTTTCCAAAAATAATTAATATTACTTTTTAAGTTTTCGCCTTATTCTGTTCCAAATTTCATCTGCAAACCATTTTTTTTTATTATTCTAGCTTTAGGCAATCAAACGTTATGCTTCAGACAATGCAAGACAAAACCATAATCATATTTTCAACTTATAAACCTGAATCTAGTCTAAACTGAAGCCAGGCCTAAATGATTATCCTAAAGCCGACAAGCCAGGACTCAAACTTTTCAGGTTTTTCCAGGCTTTCTCTAGTCAGTCACAGTTTACTAGCAATTAAACCACAATCTAGTAAAGGCAGATTTTAAGCGTCTTAATTACTGCTAAAAAAGAACTGGTAACAACTATTTCTTATGACTGCATAGAGAAATAAACCTTGACCAAAGCAAATCGTGACCAAACCTTGACCAAAGCAAATCGTTGACCAAAGCAAATCTTGACCAAAGCAAAGCATAAATCTTGACCAAAGCAAATAGGTTTCTTTAGAAACCTAAAGAAACAATGAAGGCTTATTTTCAGTATCTCAGTTATTGCTAATAACTGTTAGCGCCTTTTTTTTTAAAGCGGCATAAGAAATAAATTTGAACAAAAAAAAGTGTTGTCAAAAATTGTTGTCAAAAGTTCGTAGAAATTTTTGTTTTGCTTAGAAGTTTTAAAAATTGAACCTTAGACATAAGAAAACATATGGAAAAGTATTAAAAATTCAATTCAGGAATAGGTAAAATGTAAAACGAAATTGTAAAACTCAAAGACATCTTACAAACTGCTAATCTATAAAACAGAACTATAAAGCACTAAAATAGTCGATTTCATACGAGCGTAGTTTATTTTATATGCCTATTTGCTTTAATAGTATACTTTATCTGTGTCAAACAGTTCGTGGTAACGAACTGTAGTAAGGAGCGACCCGGCTCAATAGTAACCAAAACTCTAAAAAATGGAATTTTGATACCAATAGCTACATCAAAAGAATCGCATTTTAATGCTGGTTTTAAATATATAAGTTTCATCAAGTTTAGTCTTACCCATCAAAAGTTACGAGCCTGAGAAAATTTGCGTTATTTTAGAAAATAGGGGGAAACGCCCCCTAAAAGT
>NC_088877.1:7744755-7799723 GCF_032884065.1 Artemia franciscana
GCCAACTTCCTACCCAAACAGACCACCTTCATCTCAATTTAAAACATATTTTACTGCAAGACCATCATTATTAACGTGGTCACTATTATCACAGGGGCTTAGAGGCAAAATAGTATTTGAAAACCAGATGCTTGAAACTTTAGTGAGGCCAAAATCTTCAGGAGGCTGAGGATTATATGTAAAAACTAACCTATAATAGGTAAGTTGCAAAACGACTTGGATAAATACATCTGGACTGATGGAGTTTTTTTTCACCAGTTCTTTTCCATATCCATCATATGTGTGTATTAGCACATCCAGGTTTTCCATCTCCCTAGAATAATAAAGAGCAAAAACTTGATTAAACAGGTAATTGGAGAAAGCACATCATTTCCCATTGAATCCTTTTTATTGCAAGCAAGTTAAAACTTGGTACAAATAGTCTATTACTGATAAAATAATAGACACATACACAGAAATTTGTTAGGAACAAAATTTTAAGGAGGAACGAGTATGAAATGACAAAAATATTGCTAATTATAGTCAAAATATAAGAAACTACGAGGAAAGCCATGACTAGCTTAAAAACTGTTATTTGAAGATGGGAAGAAAATTTGTTTACCCCCTTTGGAAACACTCATTTACTAAAGGGAAGTATCTCCCACTCGTTTTTAATCGGATTCTTCGTCCATCTGCACACTTAAAGAGGTTTAATCGCAAATTTTTCCCAAAAGGGTGTAGATGAAGATTTAGGTATTCCCCTAGCTACGTTTAATTTGATTGTTTATTCATTTACATGCGAAATATATTCTAATAATGTTTTTGCAACTACTTCAACTTTTAAATAGATATGTAGTCTTAGTGTTTGTTTTTTTTTTTACAAAAAGTACATAATGTTAGGCGTAATTCAGAGATTTGGCCTCTAGTACTCTACCATCTGAGCTAACTGGGCCTGTTGCCTAGTTTTCCACCTAAAATGTGCTCACCAACTCTATTAAACAAAAAATATTTATAATTTTGACGTTCGAAGGAGTAGGATATGGATTCCCTACCTCTTGTGCAATTCTGGTTAATAGGTGAAAATACTTAAAAGAATAGAAGAAATTAGAAACCATCACTGTACAAAACAAATATACTCAAACCCTTTACGGCAGTGAACGGTCAGGAACGGTCAGTAAATAACATATCTTTTAAATAGCAATCAAAGCTCTAAAACATTGAAGTTCGAAAATAAATTCCAAAATGTCCACTTTGTATCATTATTACAAATATTTCAAGTTCATTATATTTCAAGCAACACATTTATTAATGAAGGGAAATTTTTCACAAAGAAAAATCATGTGTAGTGCTGCTTAACTGATTCCCCTGTGCTTGTCATGATTGCTGCGTTGGGTTTTAGGTTGCCTGATTATATCTACTTATTCTTTTTGTTAGGGTTGCTTGGGTCTAAATAAAACCATTAAATAAACAAATTTATTTGGTATCAGAAGCCACCGATGTAAGTTAACCAACAATTACCTGGAGGGCTAACAATCTTACTTAAGAAAAGACGAACTTCAAGAGTCAAGCTAAACTGAGGAAAGAACGTCCCCTTGTTGAAAAGTCAGAGAATCTGCTATGCACTAACCTTATGATATGGGTCAAGGGTAAGAAATGTTCATCATTTTTGAACTAATAGAATCAGATACAGAAAATTATCTGTGTTCTTAAAAATATTCAGAGAGAGTGTGGCTACTATGAAAAACAAGTGTTTTTTAGCCTTATATAATTTAAAAGCATGATGGAAGAGACATTGAAAATCCTAGGTCATGTGGTGGAAATCAATAAAGCATGTTGAGTTATAAATCTGGAATCGTGAAAAACCTTTGTAAGTTGGTGACAGTTTTACAGTTACCCAAGCTGCCATAATATGTTGCTAAAATGAGACAACCCAATATAACTTTAAGCATTTGAATAGTAATAAATCAGGGAAGAAGTAGATGCTGTGTCGAACACATTATTTGCCTCATAAGGAAGCAGAGGGCTAATTTTCTGCTGGTACCTATTCTCCCCAACATATATGCTGCTTTAAAGGAAGAACATGCTCAATGTGCAATAATATTAAGCACTTCACCAAAATCTGCAGAAGCATGGCAGTGAGTGGTGTTGTTTACGATGGCACTCAAGAGATAACTTATCTTTGGTAGTGAAGTTGAAACCGGGAATAAACTGATGTAGTTCTATATGCGACTGGAACAGAACTTTGGCAACTTCCTTAGCTGTATGTCTCTTTTGAGCTGAACATCAAATTTACTGGTGATACAGGCATTGAGTTAAAAAAAAATATATACTATCTTACTATCTTAGTAAGCTTTCAGAATAGCCAAGAATAACGCAAGCCACTCAATGTCTCACCATTTGCTATGGCTCAGCCATACCTTTTTTTGCAATTGCAGCGTGTCATTCAGCTTTAAAGATGGAGATACGCAACCGCAAGCATTTTGTATGTTCAAATGGAATTTCACACCGTTAATTATGTTGAAGGCAACAAAGATTTGAACTTATTCAAGCTTATTCTGAAAATCGAACATTCTTCAAAAACCAAAAATGTTGAAGCATTTAAAGGCATAGGGAAGATTGAAACAAAATGCAGGGTGCATTTGAAGGACAATGCAATACCATCTGTAAGCCCATCTAGAAAAATTGCGCTAGCATTGAAAAACAAGCTGAAAGGCAAACTAGACAGGCCTGAGTCCCTTGACATCATTGAAAAAACTAGTGAACTAGAATATTCGGTAAATAAAAAGGTAGGTAAAGGTAAAGGATACGGCATTAGACTTTACAGTCCGTACCGGCGGTGCTGATCTCCGTTTCTTGGCCCTTCAGCCAGGAAGTGCAATGGGGGGTTGAGGGCCAGCCATCCTGTACTTTCGCACACCCTTCCTGTTTACCTTCTCCAGATTTCTTCAGGTACCCATTTAGAGCTGGGTCGACTCTGGCTAAGCTTACAGAGTCACTGATATTTACATTTGGTAAATATCAGTGAAATGGCCAAGAAAAAAGAAAGAGCCGTCAGATAACGTATTGACCATGTAAATCTAGACATAACAGTGCAACAACTTCACTACTTTATCCAAACCTTTGGGGAATGTGTTTCCGAAGAAAAGTTGTATTCTACAAGTGAGGCACTCGATCATACTTCTGAATGCTACCACCCTCTGCTCAATCTTTGTATCTAGCAACTCTCAGCACAATATTTGAAAGCTGTAGGTGAAAGAAATATCCCACTGGTCTGATGTTGCTACAAGACAAGTTTCAGAGGAAAAACAAAGAAAATATTTGTAAATCTGGAAGACATCAAATTCTCATGAGTGACATCTTACTATACGGAGAATTTGAGATAGGGTCACATCACAACTCGATAATCTCCAAACATTTGGGAAATGACAGTGTTTCAGGAGTTTATGTGAAGCCATGACTTTCTATTGTTCGATCCTTCAGCTTTGCTCTCTACTTCCATCACACTTGTTTTTTTTTGCAATAACACTTGGACTGCAGATAAGCTGGTATGCGAGGAAAACAATAAGTTAAGACTTGTCATATTTTTCATCATACCTGTGTCACCCTCTAGAATAGCTTTCTGAACAGTATTAGGACTTCCTTGTTTAAATCAAAACTACTCCTTAGCGGTGATAAAAGCAGGTCATCAGTGATTATCATAGAACAATTTTTTTCCTGTTTTTTGGATTTTCTTCTTCTTCTGAATTTTTCTCTTGATTGTGTCTTTTTTACACATATTTTCTTATTTGATTACTGCAATTTAATTAGTTTGATTAATTAAATGAACATTGTGCAGGTCAGGTAACCTTCTAACAATGATTAATTTCTCAAGGTATTTGTTTTAATATATGAACTGACAAAAGTAAGGGAATTATAATAAATTATTCATTTATGTATACATACAGAGTCACCAATTTTTGTCTTTACCATAACGAGCCTCATTTGTCTGTCTTCCTGTTTGCTTGTTGTGCAAACTTATGTCAAGGTCATATGCAATCATCTTTAACAGAAGAAACATAAAAGGATGAAGTTGATCTTGCCGGGTTTATAATGTAGCACGATGGTTTAATGTGTTTATAGCACATCTGACCCTTTCTGGCAGAAGAAGGTCAATTATGGGATAAGGAAGTTTGTTAGAGGGGTAGGTGTGAGGTGACAAGGCTTTCATTTTCTACTATTTATCTTACTCCTGTGAAACGTGTCTTTTCGCTGTATGTGTATCTGTTTGTTAAGCATTGCTAAAAGAGTAGATCAATTGGGCTAAAAGTTGGCCCCTGCAACCCTCGCAAGGAGAAAAAGTTCAATGGAAGTGAGACAAGTGAACCAAGTTTTGAAAGTATTGTGTGTGAGACCCTCTCTGTCAGGAGAAGTTCAAGGAGAGTACTAAGCGGGGGAGGGTAGAAATGGGATAGAGTAATACATTATACTCCGTTTAAAACATATTTACTATATATTACATCTTGTTATAGGAGAATGTCTAAAACGGGGTAAGGAGGGAGAGCTTTTGGGGTGAGAAATAATAAGGGGGACTTCAGGAATTTTCCCAATTTCTGTCACTATACCTGAATGAGGATATGCAGAATTTATTCAGCAGTTACTTCTTAAATACAATCTAGGTATGTTTATTCTATGCTTACCGATCTAGTTCAGTTCCTATATTATCAATTTCTTGCTGGAGACATTTTTCAAGCTTCCATATGAGTTTCTTTGGAATTTTTGCTGTTCTGTTTTCTACTAAATGTATTTTGCCTGATTCTCTTTCGGCGCAGTTTTTCAAAATGTCTTCTACCATTTGAACAACCACAATACCTTCCGCTGGGGAATGTTCGTAGCACAGGCCACACGAGCCACTTTCCGAGAATATAAACTAGAAAATAGTAAAAAAGTACAAAGTAATAATTACATACTGACCACATCTTTAATAATTTTAGAAGTTATTTTCAATTTCTATCTTAAATCTGAATATCCGAACAAAATCCAAAAGTTTATGTAAAACTTGTAAAATTTGAGTGTTTTTTTTTCTGGAAATAAAAAGAGGACCAAAAGAAGTTAAATGCCGTAGGAAATAAAGAATCTTATATTTGACTTTTAACGTTGGTTTATGACCGCCAATCAGTAGCACAGTATATATCAACCAACCCAACTTTTTTTTAACGAGCTGCCGATTTTTTTTCATCTAGCAGCAAAACTTGTATACGGTTAACACGTTGCAGACCCAGCATAAAACAAATTCTGATCTTTTTAATTTTACAAATAAAAGAGAACTAGCAAAACAATTGCTAAAAGGTAATAAAAAAATTACTCGGCGCTAGGAAAGCACTTTATCTCTTCCAGGGGCTAAGCTCATGAGCTAATTTTGACGGAGGTGGCTCACCTGCCTATCCAAAGTAAGGAACCATTTGTCTACTTTGTATTGTTTACTGATTTTCCCCGGCCACTTCACATCTAAGACGTAGGAAAACAAATTTGAAGGGAGCTCACTCAATCAGAAATCAAATCTGTTATTTTTAAAAGGTGTCCTTTTTAAGTGCCAAATCGATTGTAGGATAACATCCCCTCCTTCCATGCCTTTTTTGTCCCTGGGCATCCCAATAACCCTCCTTGGTATCCAAACAAAATATTGAAATATCCATTTTGTTCAAAATAATCAAAAAGTTTGACATTTATGCCTTTGTGTTGGACAAAACCTCACCACCCTAGGAACTACTGCCCCTAATTAAGTAAATTATATAAATTCCCCATTATTCACAAAAATGTTTCCACGAAATCCCTAAGAGGGTAACCTGAACGACATTATATGCAGCCCGGTACCCAAATAGAGCCTCTGCAAAGTCCTTGCGACGACTTGGGAAATTGGGTTAGAATTTTTCTGGATGGTTGAGGCAGGAAGGGAGCAAGTGACTCCAAGATCAATGGCTGAACGAGGTAAAAATGAGATCACTAGCTAAGGCTACCACATCCAGGGAAACCATTGAAAAAGCCACCACGCTTGGGGAAATTGACGGAAAAGTTACTGCATCCGGGGCAACGGATGCATTGGCAGCCAACTGCGTTTGAAATACCCCCACTACCCTTAAGGTCAGAGGTAGAAGCCACTCTGAAATCCCTCCAATCCAACAGAGCAGCCGGAATAGACGGTATACATGCAGAATTGCTCTAAGCAGAATCTAAAGTTGTCATTGATCTGTACCATCGAATAGTAACAGACTTATGAGAAACAAAATAATACCCGAGTCTTGATTGACATCTGTGATAGTCTCTTTGCACAATATACGATCTAAAAGTAATTTAGACAATTACAGATCCATATCACTGACTTGCCAATTTTGGTTTTATTATCACTCTTCGCTTTTCTTTGAAAAAACAATTTGATTTTCTTTTTTTTTTAGTTGATTTGATGAAATTCTACTAAGGCTTAAAGAACAGTCTACGGGATGGGTTATTAATTAGAGCTAACATCTAGTTTTAAATTATACGGAATGGCGTCTAGAAATCTACCAATCAGTATTTTTCTTTTGTAATTAAATTTAATTTCTGCACTTAAGCGTGTCGTTTACATGTAGATCTAGTTGGAATTCCACGTCGTAATAAGTACATAGCCAGATTTATTTGTTTCTTGTTGGACCAATATGTAAATGCAGCTAAAGTGAAGGTTCAAGAAATTCTGAAAAATAAGGGATGCTGTGATGCACAGAATAGAGGGAGAAACTGCTCATGGTTATATTCATGGCATTGGTAATTTCCAAGACTTGTTTCTTTTTTTGTACGGTAGTCCACTGAAATTTGTGTAGTCTCGGATCAAGTTTTTATCTGATCTCAACTGGACATCGTGCTTGCGGCATATCGGGCCCAATTGCTTTATTTTCAATTTTTCATTAGGACTTGCCATCTCAATTTTGAAACTTCATTTTGTACATTTTAATAACATATTTTTTTAACTAGTGAAGTATCTTTGCGTGACAGCATTGGTAAAATAGCTCTGAATCCCAAAATATATGTTTTTTTTTGTATTCGGCAAATGCATTTCACATTTTGTAACAAAGAACCTCGAACTTTTAATTATTAACTATTTATTTTGAATTTCAAAAGTCTCAGCTGCTACGAGGCACATAAAGAAAAAGAGAAAGCTATGATCAATTACAATACTGACATCGATAACTGCTAAAACTGGTGCCATATCAACACATTAATTATGCTCTAAAAACGCAGTAACGGCTACATAAACAACAACAAAAATAAAAAAAACACATGAAAAAAGAAAAACGTACAATCAATTACTATACCGACATTGATAACTGCAAGAACTGGTGCACATTATCAACACATTAATCAAGCTATAAATAAACAATAACGGCTTAATAAACAATAATAAAATGGGAAAGTACATACAAAAAGAGAAAGCTGACATTGATAACTTCTAAAACTGATACCATATCAGCACATAAGTTAAGCTCAAAATAAACAGTAACAGCAACAAAAACAATAATACAAATGAGAAAGCAAATAAAAGAAGAGCAACCTATGATCAATTACAATAACGGTATTGATAACTGCAAGAACTGGTGTCGTATCAACAAATTAATCTTGCTACAAATAAACAGTAAAGGCAATATAAACAATAACAAAAATGGGAACTCCGAAATATTCGGAGTATTTTTAGTTAAAGTGTAGTTTATATATATTGTTTTTGTTCACTGCTTTATAGAAATTAAACCCGTTTTTTCTTTACTCAATTTTTCGTAAAGAGAGAAAGCTATGATCAATTACAATAATGGCATTGATGACTACTAAAACTGGCGCCATATCAACACATAAATTATGCTCAGCATAAACAGTAATATAACGGCAACATAAACAGTAACAAAAAGGAACAAAAGTATAATGGTGAGTACCTGCATTGTCTTATTGAACCATCTGTTTGTCGAGTTCTTTGATACTCCTCCACCATGAATCATCTGCGCCATCCTTCCACTTTCAGAATCTGTTCCAGGATTATCATCCAAACAGATAATAAATGCTGCACTTCTTATGGTGCATACATTATCATTATTCTGCTTATCTAGAAAAATACACAGTTTCATTAATTTCTCATTTAAACAAAAAAAAATTGTTGAAATCTGGACTACAACATGGTAAAACATGTAATTACAGTAATTACAGAACAATCAATCTGTCTACCTATTGCGTAAGCCTATCTAAATTTTCAGGATTTTTGATGACGCTAAAATTCGGCTAGGTTGTGGGGGTAGTTGTACCCCTGCCCTATAGCAAATTACAATTTTTTTTTTACTTGTTGTCACGGTTGTGTTATGATCTGGAGCGTAATTTGATATAGGGCAGGGGTACAACTACCCCCACACCCTAGCCGAATTTTAGCGTCATCAAAAATCCTGTGAAAATTAAGATAGGCTTACGCAATAGGTAAACAGATTGAATGTTCATTTTGGCCCACCATCAAAACAACAAAAGGCCAGAGTAAAGAAAGAAGACGAAAAACAATTCTTCACTAATAAAAAATTAAATTATATACACTATGTACACCCATAACACCTAAATTACGTGCAACGGAAGTATGCCTTTGCCTTTATGGTACTATATAGCTCATTTTTCACTTTTTACTTAGTCATTTTTACTTTATCACTTAGTCACTTAGTCATATTTTACTTAGTCACTTCGACTTGGGAAAATCAGCTCCAACTTCCCCTCCCTTTCCCCATTATTCTGACGAAGTTACGCACCTTGTTATGGTGAGTAGTTTTTGTATTAGTTTATGAGGGATGGACGAAAAAAGCAAGAAACCAAAGAACTAATTAAAATATTGATAAACTAAAATAAAATAAGGATAATATGGATAATTTACTAACTCTATTCTTTTTAACTGATTTAAGCTAGTCAGTGTTGTACTTTTATTATGATGCACATATTTATTGTATATATGAAACGAAAAATTTAATTAAACGACAAAAGATAAGGAAAGCAATAGCCAAGGAAGGTAGCAAAACTGACGTTGCCTTTAAAAAGGTTTTGAATAGGTTTTGACACTTGCATTTACAAATAAACTTTCCAAAAATGTATTGAGAATACTCAAATAGCAGTTATAGGTAATAATATAAGTAATAACACAAATTTAAACCGAGTATATTAACTAGAGTTATTAAGGCTATAACTATTTACATTAATAAGGTACTAATTACGCTAACACCTTAGTACCGTACTAAATAAGTTATTCAGAATAAGGTACATTACAAATAAGTACATTACTAATTACGCAATTATTTTATTACAGCTAATTACTTTAATTATTTTGCTAAGTTATTAAGGCCATACTAATGACTGAGAGAGCCTATTTGGCTCTTCGTGCCAATGTAATCAGGTTATGTGAGATTTACTGCTCCAAGAAAGTCGATTGGAAATCACTCACTAAACTAATCCAGCTATCCAGCCAGCTAACTTGTTAATAATTAAATAGATACGATGATATATTTAATTTAGCTTTCCAAAAATAATTAATATTACTTTTTAAGTTTTCGCCTTATTCTGTTCCAAATTTCATCTGCAAACCATTTTTTTTGTTCTAGCTTTAGGCAATCAAACGTTATGCTTCAGACAATGCAAGACAAAACCATAATCATATTTTCAACTTATAAACCTGAATCTAGTCTAAACTAAAGCCAGGCCTAAATGATTATCCTAAAGCTGACAAGCCAGGACTCAAACTTTTCAGGTTTTTCCAGGCTTTCTCTAGTCAGTCACAAATTACTAGCAATTAAACCACAATCTAGTAAAGGCAGATTTTAAGCGTCTTAATTACTGCTAAAAAAGAACTGGTAACAACTATTTCTTATGACTGCATAGAGAAATAAACCTTGACCAAAGCAAATCATTTAGAAACCTAAAGAAACAATGAAGGCTTATTTTCAGTATCTCAGTTATTGCTAATAACTGTTAGCACCTTTTTTTTTTTTTTAAAGCGGCATAAGAAATAAATTTGAACAAAAAAAAAGTGTTGTCAAAAATTGTTGTCAAAAGTTCGTAGAAACTTTTGTTTTGCTTAGAAGTTTTAAAAATTGAACCTTAGACATAAGAAAACATATGGAAAAGTATTAAAAATTCAATTCAGGAATAGGTAAAATGTAAAACGAAATTGTAAAACTCAAAGACATCTTACAAACTGCTAATCTATAAAACAGAACTATAAAGCACTAAAATAGTCGATTTCATACGAGCGTAGTTTATTTTATATGCCTATTTGTTTTAATAGTATACTTTATCTGTGTTTAATAATGAATGGGTCTTTTAGTTTTTTTTTACACAGAAAATGTTAAATTTTAAAACACAAGCAGTCTACAGTAATTTTTTTGCAAAATTGCTAATATACTAAACAAAATAATATGCCAACGGTCTTAAAATGCTTTTTCTTCAAGAAAGTTTGCCAACAACAGCTATTATTAACTTATTTGATTTAGGAAAAGACATATTTTTGGTAAAAATCGTCGGTCGCAATCTTTAATAGGAAAGAAAAAAACTTAGTTTTTTATATTGGTTTAAATTGCCATGAGTGTCGACACTTTTCCTAATTCAAGGTGTTTCTATAATCAAGCTTGTATATTTTACTACTTTTTTGTTTGTTAATATAAATTTCTCGAAAATTTCAAGTCAGGAAACATGTGATTTCGAATCATCAAATATAGCATTGAGTAAAAGCGATAATATGCATACAGCCTACAAAAGGTAATCTATTTGACAAATAAATTGACGAATTAGGATTAAGATAAAACAAAAACTAAAAACCTTTTGTTTTTTATTTTCAACCTCTTATTCTTTAACAGAAGTCAAATATATATTTTTTTTTATAAAATCAAACACGGAGGATTTCAAAAGACTTTCACAATTAGGAAGTATTTCTTTGATACCCAACTGCCATCTATCTTTGTTGTGACATCACTTCTTAATTCTCCAAATCAATTGGTTTGTTGAACAGGGTGTGTCAATCAAGGTGAAGAGGCAATTCCCACATGTCTAGATTTTGAAAGCAAACGTTTTTTTTGTAAATTCTGTTTAAGTAAATAGATAATATTCTGTTTTTAAATGAATATTCCTTACAATTTCATGTTTGGCGCCCCTGAGTAGTAATCTGAGTTACGAAGGGACTTAATTTGTTTTGTAAGAATCTGCATTATGGACATGATATAATCAGCCTCCTTGCTTTTTTAAGGTTTTGGCGTAATTTTTACCCGGATTCATTTTTAATACTTCAATATTGGTAGGCTAAGAGTATCTTAGGCTAAGGTAGGTGGTAGGCTAAGGGTATCTTAGGCTGTCTACAACTCAAATTTAAGATAAGAGTAACAAAAAAAAGTCCAAAGTGGTTATAGATATATAAGCAGGAGATATGGAGGAGTACTCAGTCTATGCAGTATTCTCCAAAATCTCTATATTATTACGAAATTCCGTACAGTTATTTTATTTTCTTATAACTTTACCTTCTTTTAATACTGTTTTCTAAATTTTACCCCTTTCCTCTGAAATTGTTCGGTCCTCTTCTAAAACAACATACCAAGTATTTTTCCTGGGCATGAGGAGGTTCCTAGGGTACCACAAACTTTGAAAGGTAAGCTTAAATTCAAAATATTAGTTTATAATGTTTATCTACTCTATTGGTTTTTTAAAGCTTTTCGTTCGTAAAACTTCTTTTACGCCCTTGAGACAAATCCAGTTGCAGGGCTTTATCTGCTATGTATTAGATTTACGATTTCATCGTCAGAAATCAAATATCCTACATACCTATAAGATAGCACATACGATTTGAATTCTGTCACTTTAAATTTCATTCTGAGAATTAAACAAAAGAAAAGGGGGTAGCATCATGAAAGGGCTATAAAAGACTGCAGCATAATGCTATGCACATGATAAATAAACACTAATTCAATTTAATTGTTGTTTTTGTTCATTACATATAAATATATTTACACCTCTTATTCATTTAGATTCTCGTATTTTGTTCTTTACATAAAGGCTAAGCAAAATAATGCATAATGGCTAAGCAACATAAAGCCTATAGGAGCTATGTGAAGGCTCAGCATCATTCATAAATTTTAAACCACTAGCATAACAAAATGTTTAATAAGAAATAAATTCAATATTTGAAGTATATGTGTAACAGATGGAGTAAAGATATGAGCAGTCGTGTTAGAAGTACTTGTGGCTGGATTAGTCACGGTAGTAGCAGTAGAAATCGTAGTAGTAGGGCTCAGACTTATCAGGTCTTTCTTGAAAAGCAAGATGTATCATTAGGAAAATGGGAAATGTTTGACTCTGGATAATTTTTAAAAGGCTAAGGTGCTAATGTTATATTTCGGGGACTATTGAGGGATATGTTAAATTAAATCAAAAGACACTATTTGCATCTGCAATATCTTAAAATCAGCTGAGGGTATTAAGTTTAAATTTTCAGGGAATGTTGAAAAGCAGTCGGAGGGCAAACACTTCCTTTCTCATGCCTTTATTAGCTGCCCTTCTTCTAAAGAAATTTGACCGCAATTTTGAAATAGTCACCCTGTTCAAAATAGTCCAAAGATCAAAAGTCTATGCCTGCGGGGATGATATAACACCCCACAGACTTCGAGGCAACTATTGAAAGCTTAGATAAGTTGTCCATTGTTCATCAATAAGGTTGGTCATTGGGAAGGGGGGGGGCATGTTTTGACCTCGAGTCTCCAAAAGGGCTAATAGTATTAAAATAAAACTTTTAGAAAATGTTAAAGTGGGTGTCAAAGTCAAAACACACCATACGCATGATGGTTGTCTAAAGGGTGAAAACAAATATATAAGAAACAACTAACGGTTTAAGTTGATACCTTCAAGGCATGTTGACGGGGATGTTGGAAAGAGATCGGAGGGCAATCAGCTCCCATCTTGCCTTTCCAGATGGCCCCTTAACACTGAATAAAATTTTGAAAAGCTATTTCACTCTAAATGATCAAAAGGTTTAACCATCATGTCTCCAGGGATGTCATGCCCCCCACAACCCTTGGGGTGGGAGTGCTAATTATACTATTTGTCAATCTTTTACTTGCAGATTTTATCAGAGAGAAATGGGGAAATTTTGATCCTGTGTGTCCGAAAATACTAAAGTACTGAGGTGAATTTTCGGGGATTGTTGAACTAAACCAAAAGACATTATTTGCATCCCAACCAGCATTTTTTCTACAGTTTTGACCAAAATTTGAACATATTATATTTGCAACCAGAATTCTTAGGAAAACGGAACTTGTGAAATGATCACCAGTTGAGGATTTTTCATGTATTCCGTTTCAAACATCATAAATTTATTTATTTTCATTTCCAAAAATCAAATTTATTTCATTTATTCATTTTTTTTTATTTCATTTTCATATCAAATTAATTTCATTTCCAGACATCATAAAAATGTAATTTAAGCGAAAGATTTTAAAACAGGATACATTCCTGAATTATTATCTACGGTGGTGAAGAACATGAAACTAACGAGATAACGATGGTAAATAATTTATATTATTGCCGATTTGATCAAAAAAGGGATATGCACATGATAAATAAACACTAATTCAATTTAATTGTTGTTTTTGTTCATTATATATAAATACATTTACACCTCTTATTCATTTAGATTATCTACGGTGGTGAAGAACATGAAACTAACGAGATAACGATGGTAAATAATTTATATTATTGCCGATTTGACCAAGAAAGGGCTATGCACATGATAAATAAACACTAATTCAATTTAATTGTTGTTTTTGTTCATTATATATAAATACATTTACACCTCTTATTCATTTAGATTCTCGTATTTTGTTCTTTACATAATAGCTAAGCAAAATAATGCATAATGGCTAAGCAACATAAAGCCTATAGGAGCTATGTGAAGGCTCAGCATCATCCATAAATTTTAAACCACTAGAATAACAAAATGTTTAATATGAAAGAAATTCAATATTTGAAGTATATGTGTAACAGATGGAGTAAAGACATGAGCGGTCGTGTTAGAAGTACTTGTGGCTGGATTAGTCACGGTAGTAGCAGTAGAAATCGCAGTAGTAGGGCTCAGACTTATCAGGTCTTTTTTGAAAAGCGAGATGTATCATTAGATTTTAAAACAGGATACATTCCTGAATTATTATCTACGGTGGTGAAGAACATGAAACTAACGAGATAACGATGGTAAATAATTTATATTATTGCCGATTTGATCAAAAAAGGGATATTTCTTAAGATTAAGTGATCTTAGATATACTTCCTTCCCCACTTATTCATGATAAATAAGAGTCAAATTTCTGTTCCTGACTTCAGTCTGATAATGTTTACATATTTGTTCGACAGTCGTATTTTTGCGAATGTTTAATAGTCTCATAGCTTTATGCTATAGTTTTATATCGACAGAGCGTTTTACTTAAAAGTTAAAACAATTGCTATAAAAGAAAGTCGAACAAAATATATTCTCACAGATATAGACATATTCAAATAGCACGGAGCAATCTTTAATTAGGAATAATTTTAGACAACTGATTTTACATGTAGAGTGTCTTTATAACCTTGTCATGCAAATATCAGCAATGACAAGATTCGAGATTCATCTCTGAGTGGGAGGACATCTATGCAGCGGCTCACTCGAAGAAAGATAAACGTCTATCTACTCATAATTTTAGACAACTGATTTTACATGTAGAGTGTCTTTACAACATTGTCATGCAAATGTCACCAATGGCAAGATTCATACCCGCACAGGCCTACCAGACGTCATCTAAGGTATGAACGATGAACATGGCAGTACCTAGGACATTTCCTCCGCAGGCCAGTATATACATTCAAAATATTCCTCAACTAGGAACCAGAAGGCACCGGGTACAGAGGAAGATCAGAGAAAACGTTCCTTAGGATGTACGAGGGTCACAGAAGAGCTTTTCAGACGAGTTTCACCCCTGAGTGGGAGAACATCTATGCACTGGCTCACTTGAAGAAAAATTAGAGACTATCTGCTCATATACCCCGTTTGTGCGTCTGGAGGCACTAGTGGAAATAAAGTCTAGGGTAAGGTCTATGAAAGTAAGTTTAGCACAATCGACATGGTGTTTATTTTCTTCAACAGGATACGGGAGGATCTAGATTTCAAAAGTTTTCATCTTGGCTAGAAGTTCTTAAACTCTTTTCTGTTTCCTTAGAATTGACTTTTGTGTTCAATGACCTACTTTTTCGGGAAGGCAAATGCCAAATGAATTATAAGCTTCTACAGTTCTAAGGTTTCAATCTTTTTCGAACTGCGGGAAAAAGTCATTTCGAAGCTAAGAAAAATATCTGAAGATGCATCATGGTTTTTACGATTTTAGAATTTAGATTCAAAACCTTTTTTAGTTTTATGAATCTTCACAGCTCAGGAAAGACCAAGAGAAGCCAAATTTTTACATGTTTAATATTTGCTTAGCGTTAATTGCATGGAAATCCATGGTCTGAATATTAAAATATTAAAATTATTGATTGCCTGAAATATGGACAAAAAGTATAAATACTTTTTAATATCTCTTTCTGTTTCATAAATTTTAATCATTTGTTGTTTTCAGTAAATTTGCTGATTTTTTTCGCTTTTGGATACATGCCCAAAATACTAGGATAAAAATTTGGTGGTTACTGTCTTAGAAGGCAAATATTTTCATTAATCATGAAATTTTTCAATTAACTCTTTTTCAATGACTATATAGTCATTGGCAGCTTTTAAAACTTTCTTTGAATAGTGCATCAGATATTTTGTGACAGCCACATTACCTATCAAACAGAAATTTAATCATGGTCAAAATTGTTTGGAGACTTCCGAACCCCACTCTGCACTAATTGCACAGGCTCTTTGGACCTTACTGACCTTTTTGATCTCCACTCTGAACTTCACATGTTAATTGTTCCTTTTAATAGTTGATTCTTAAAATTAAGTTTATTTTTAAAGCTAAACAGAAGAAAAATACATAGAGAAGACATAAATGTGTTTCAAGTCCCCCCCCCCCAAAAAAAATAAAATATTGTGTCATGTGGCACATTTTTGTCTAGTAGCAAATTAAGCAATATTTTCTAGTAAATAGTCAACTATGAATAATCTATCACTAAACATTTTTTTCCGAATTATATTAAAAATTAAAGAATTATTTTTAGTATAAACAGCCATATTATCTCAAAATATGTTATCAATTAAAGTTAACCCATTACTTTCAAAGCAATTATGAACAATATTTAGTTCATTTGATTTTATCCACTATTTTGTTTTTGTTTTTTCAGTGCATGGTTCTATGAAAACTAGGATACTAGTTGGGTCTTCCTTTAAAATACTTTGAAAAGCCATATCTGAGGGCAATTTTCAAGTAGAATTTGTGGATATTATTTGCAGATTTTATCAGCAATTTGCATATGGTTTTTTGGCACTATTTGAACAGAGACTTTCTATTAATTAATTACCACGTTGCAACGAACCGGTAACTCATTTATTAAAAAATGAGTATTTTACTTTAATAAAGATATATTATCAGCTTTTAGGTTTATTAATTACTGGTATCTGTTCGGATCAGCCATCAAAAGGCTTTGCTAATTGTTTGTTAAATATTTAAAAAATCTTACCTTTCATTAGATTTTCAAAAAGGGTAGCTGAGTGTCGTCTCTCGGCTGCTGTAAGAAGACCCACCTTTTCTTGTTGTTGTTGGGAGCTTTTGTAAATTTGGGCTAGCTCGAGATATAAGTCCTCAAATGATAGGGTAGACTTTTCGGTCATATATTGCACGACAAAAAACTAAAAGTAAAGTTAAGTTTAATTTTTAAAGCCATTGTTTTTCCGTTAAAGTACGCTATAATCTTAAAAATTGCTTTCCCAGATGTTGTTGGGACAAGAGTCCATTGTTAGGTAATTCCTTATACAAGTTTTTATGCACGTTAAGCAGTGGTGGGAGTGGTCTTTTTGAATAATCTTAGGGAGAATATTCCCTTATCCTCAGCGCACACTCCTCTTTCCCCCTAATCTATTTAAAGCTTAACCCTTTGCCCTCTCGAGTGTAGTTCCGAATTACTTCAAATGTTTTCTTTTGACCTCTTCCTTTTTCATTTGGAGACAATCTGCTTTTCGTTTGACCCGGATGGCCATACGAACGGGTGGACGGATGGCCAAAAAACTAAACGTTTCTCAATATTCCATTTTTCATCTGTAAGACGTTGTATAGCCATCTAAACCAAGGTTTTATTATAGCTTTGGAAAGTTGGACCGATCCATCGTTCCCATAGAACTTAACCGTCAGGCAAATGAATTCTTAAGACAAGGCTTAAAAAATCCTTCGTTAAAACATAGCAAATCTTCCTCAAAATTGTGAACAACTCATGTTTCTGTGTCATGCTTGACCTATGTCATGACTATAGCCTTCAATAGTCTAATCTTGGTCACATTCTTGTTTTCTATCCTTCTGAAATTCATTAAACAGTAAAACCCCCCTGTGCCTTAGTAATACTATTTTTTATATCTTCACTTATGTACCATCTTATATAATAATACTATATTAAAAGGAAAGAAAAGTAATGTTACCTAAACTACTATCAGGGTCATGTTGAAGGAGTATTTCAAAGGACTCTGTGGAAAGTTCCCAAATAGGGTGGGTAATCCCTCCTCGGGCTAACTTTTAAAAATATTTTGGACAAAGTAGAAATGTCGGATTAATACATTTTAAAGGAATCACCTCAAATATCAAGTCACGAAAGTCTGTGAAAAAAAAATACTGTTTACTCTGTTATAATTTATTCTAAAATTTGTGTAACTATGCTTTTTAAAAATGTGAAATAATAAAAAAAGAATCAAATTTTATAAAGAAATTATCCTTTGAAGGAGATATAACATACTGTTTGTCTGTTCCACCTTTATTTTGCTCTGATTACACAGTTTTTACCAGCTCCTTGTCAATATTTATGACTTAGTTATCTTCAATACAAAATACCAACAATAAGTAATTTGAAATATTAAAAAAAAAAAACGAAAAAAAACTGATATTAATAAAATATTGACAATCTAAGGGACAATAGATTATTTTACTACTCTAAGAGGTATCTATTTTGATCAGTTTTTACTATTTTTCATGCATAGGTAGCAGCACTGTTTGCTGTGGAAAAAGACCATATGTTCTTTAGGTATATGGCGGTTATAAAAAAAAATTACAAACATATAAATCAGTGGCAGGATGATGAAGAATTGTGTCGAAGCAAGAAGCAAATAAATGCTTATCTGGTAATCCAATTTCCATCGAAACAACTTCCAAAGCTTTAGTTATTCAATTTTGTTTTGCTAGTTTCTGTTTTTGCTATCTCAACCTTGATTAAATATCATAGTATCACCCAGACCTTGAATCACTATGGAGTCCCCCTGGAGTTCCTCCATGGAATATCAAACTGATATCATATCATCTTTTAATTGTTTTCCATTTTTAACAGTTAGATATTAATTTGATATCTGAGCACGGTCTCTCCCATGCGTTGGAAAATTCAACCCATTAGGATAAAAAATTTTCTTCAAATGTTATTGAAAATTGTCCAAAACCGTAAAAATTGCGCCAAAAAATTGGTTATCAGCAAAAGGTACTGTGTGCAAATCGAGGATAAAAAAAGCTTATCAACCAACGAAAACACCAAGTTAAGTTTTTTTTTCCAATAAAGCGCAAGAAAACTGGTTCGTCAATTGGCTGATTCATTTGCGTCCCGTCACATTTGATGCATAATGGAATCAGGGCTATAAATATTGGTGACCAAACTATTACGATCATGTACCTAATGAATTTTTTTTTCTTTCAATCATCATACGATCCCTTTGATCTTTTTTTCAGGGATTTGTCTCACAATACTCGGATGTCATTTAAAACATTCATGATATTATATAAGAAAAACAGTCCCTCTAAGAGTGGTCAGACTTGGCAACTAAGTAAATCTTGCCCAGGTATACGCCCATATTCAATAAAAAAGACGCTACGAACACATTAAAAAGTTATGATAACTCAAATCTGTCTCTACATACATGCTTATCTAACCAAACCAAGTATACAAATATCTATAATTATATATGACAGTACTAAGAACATAGAAATTTACTCGATAATTCCAAGTACTGCATGCATTAAGTTTGACTTTGTTAAATGACTAGTGACATTTCAGAATAACTTATTAACGATGAGTTTTCTTAAACTGATTAAATCTCAACCAAGCCTGAGTATTGATTATATTATTAAATAAAAACAAATAACAGATTATATTGATTTTCAAGAAAAACAACCCATACTTTCATTTATTAATTCGAGTTAAACCTAAATTCCTTAACAATAGGTACAAATTTTGAATTTGTAATATTGTGTTTGAAAGTTGAGTTTAATGATGATTTTTCATCAGAATTACCTAATAGGGATTCATTATAAAAAAGTCGTCAAAGAATGAAGGTAAATTGTTATTTTGGGTACCTTTCTGAAGACAGTTAACAATTCATTGAACTAGAGTATAATCAAATTTAATAAATTTCATTGCCATCTAGCTTCAGAAAAAAAATTAAAAATGATGACTCTGCTGCAGTAAATCAAATATTGAAATATTAAGATGGTTTAACACAACACTTATCTAAATCTAAGCTTAAATCCATCCACAATCTTTTTTTCGAACTTAACGGTCATTCCAGTGTGTGGAAAATACAGCCAGATCAATTATTATTTTATCATTACGTACTAGGTTAACAATTCATTGAACTAGAGTGTAACCAAATTTAATAAATTGTATTGCCATCTAGCTTCACAAAAAGTTAAAAATGATGACTCTGCTGCAGTAAATCAAATATTGGAATATTAAGATGGTTTAACACATTACTTATCTAAATCTAAGCTTAAATCCATCCACAATCTTTTTTTCGAACTTAACGGTCATTCCAGTGTGTGGAAAATACAGCCAGATCAATTATTATTTTATCATTACGTACTAGGTTAACAATTCATTGAACTAGAGTGTAACCAAATTTAATAAATTGTATTGCCATCTAGCTTCACAAAAAGTTAAAAATGATGACTCTGCTGCAGTAAATCAAATATTGGAATATTAAGATGGTTTAACATAACACTTATCTAAATCTAAACTTAATTCCATCCACAATCTTTTTTTTCAAACTTAACAGTCAATCCAATGCGTGGAAAATGCAGCTAGGTCAGCTATTATTTCATTATTATGTACTAGGATGTTTCTGACCTGCTCTTAAAATATATTTACACATAATTTAGTCTATTCAAGATGAAGTAAAATAAATCCCTGTAAGATCCAATACGAATTTGATTGATTATTCTATAATCACCAAAGTTAGTTAATAGTTTTAGTTTATTTCTACTCGTTCATTTCGCTGCTAATTCTCATCAAAGTTTTCTTCTATTCAAAAATTAAAATAAATCTATTGGTTAATCAACACTTTCAAATAAAAAAAAACATTTTTAATTTTCAGTAAACTAAAAACTGTACTCCGACTGTTGGGAGGAAGCAATCACCAATTTTTGTGCCAAATATTGGTTTGTTTAAGTGTTACTTCAGTGTGTATTGTATTTTGTTCGTTTTAAGGTTTGATTATTGCACTGGCAGTGATTTTGGGTTGTTTTAAATTTGACATTTTAATTTTAGCCCTTTTTAAACTTTAAACGCTAATTTTGGCTGTTTTTAAACCTTAAACGCTAATTTTAGCTGTTTTTAAACTTTAAATGTTCTATTAACCTTTCGTATAAAATTGTTATTTTAAACTGAGCATGCCTAAGAATTACTAGTGATATTCAGTTCTTTCAAGACATTTTTACTAACAATTTCAGAGCTCTTTTCTTATATTCATAAGGAGCTACTCTTTTAAAATTACGAATCTGATCCTGCTGCTAAAATATAGTTTTAGGTATAGAGTTTTTCCTTCTGCTTAATTTCCTCATACCTGCTGAACATAAAGATACAAGTTTTATCGCACTACTTGGGGGATGGGGCCCCACCTTTTCTGAAATAATACGCAGAATTATATACTTTGGTGATAAACAACAAAGTCAATGAATTTTACATAATTGGTGTACAAAACAGAGTACGAAAACCGTTTATATATATATATATATATATATATATATATATATATATATATATATATATATATATATATATATATATATATATATATATATATATATATATATATCGATTCCTGTTTTAGAGCTTTGGTTACCGTTGGCAAGTGACGCTCTTTGCAAATAATTAAAAGTTTAATAATTAAGGGTTAAATAGCTATTAAATAACAGAATAATTTATAAATAACAAAAAATTAATAATTAAATAATTAATAATAAAATTACTACAAATAATTTTTTTCAACAGTTAATTATTATTAACTAACAATTATTGATAAATGATTATAAACATTACTGACAGATAATAAACGGTCTTATAAACAATTTCAGAAGTATCTGTAGTACCTGTCCTTTAGCAGCAACAATGAAATGGCTGTTGTTGTTGGGTTCATACTCTAGTAGATTATCTTTGCTGTACCCACTTTCTCGATATGACGAAAAGATCCGCTGGTACTGAAGCATACATAGTGGTTGATTTCTTTCACGGGAGGAAGCTCTGTCTTGAGGTATGAGATTCCTAGGATTAAATAAATATTAGTATTGTTTGTTGCATAACGTGAATTATGTTTGAAGATAAAGTGGTTAGAAGGTAAAGTAAATTACAATGGATTGAAGGAACTTGTTATTTCCCAAATATGTATAACTTTTAGCAATTCCCCACAAACTTTCGCATTATAAATATAGATTTATATTATTTACTTCAGTAGAGCAAACGCATTTCTGGCTCAAAGCCAATAGAGCATTATTTACAAAATGCTTAATAAATAGAAATTTTACCAAATGGAAAGTTTGAAAATATCGTCGTGCCAAACTGTTAAACTCACTAAAATTGTATTGTAAAGGTATGATAAGTTTACCTTCCTTCATTGAGTATTGGTAGGGTGGAAAGGAAACATTCAGTCTTCTTGACTATTCCTTACAATTTCATTCGTTTTACGTCTCATTTATTGATTAATTGTAATTCTGTTCTTTTTAGAACTGAACCATTTGTTTACTTTATTTTTACTCTTCATTGGTTGAATGGATTTCTTTACTTTTCTTGGAAAAACTTTTTTTGGATTATAAATGATTAATATAAAGGAGGAGAGGAAACATGAAACGAACATAAAACATCTTCTTGTGCAAAGGGATGTATTGAAACCATAACATAAGTAACTTCAGCTCTTTGAACTGTACTATAGAAGAGCTATTGTGGTTGGTATGAATAAAAGAAGGCTTAGAAAATAGTTTTCTAAGTAAATAGTTAATCTAATCTTCCACCACAATAATTAGCTCCCTAGAAGAGGTCTCCAAGACACCTGCGTGCCTTGGTGTATTCCCCCTAAATTCTCCCAACTTTGGCAATTACTCATAAAACGTTTCAGGTAATCCTCATTATCCCCAGTGGGAGGCAAGCACACCTGCTTTCCGGTCCTTCTTAATCATTAGAATACCAGCGTTCCCTACACAATGGCAAACAATTTGCTCACGCCTGCAACCAGTACTTCAGTGTTCTCTAAAGTTGGTTCATTCGTTAACTCAAGTCGTCAAGTCGTTAATGGGTGGTTTAATGTGTAACACGGTTGGTTAACTATCAACCTCTCCATATACTTCTTCAATGTTCTTACAAAATCTTCAGAGTATATGACGTCTCAACACCCTTAAGCCAATGTAAAATGTAATTTTTGCTTAGCCAGTTTATTTGATCCTGGACAAGTGTGAAATAGATGAATTCGTTTTTTTTTTCACATCCGCTGTACCATTTTACCTTCAAACAATGACTTGTAAAACTGCCAAACTAAAATTACCAGCGAATGACTTGTAATTTTTTTTCAAGGGTGGCTACTTTTTTCCTAGTAAGTTTTAATCCACTAAATTATTTGGTTTGTCATCCTTTTTCGGTCAAAAAATTCGCTTTGGCTGTAAAGAATATAATCACCCTTGATTTTGCTTATGAACCAGTTTCAGTTTGATTATAATTTCTCGTTAATGAAGACATAGATTTGGTTGCTTAAAACTTTCATCCAAGTGTGACTCAGAGTGACCAATCCAAAATATTTTAATGCTTTAATCTCACCCCTCCCAAAAAAAAACTGGAAAAGAACATCTATTTTTAATATTTCTTTTCCTTTTTTTTGTTTAATCATTTTTTCTGTTTGTTAAACTGTGGCACTCATTTAGTTTTAATTGATGCAGCGACCTTTTTAGCCCAGGAAACTGATTAGGACTGTAAAAAAGTTTCAAGCCAGAACCATTCAAAAGTACTATACAGAAAGAGGCTTTAACATTTCAAGATCTCTAAAGATTTTAATTATAACACCTTTCTGTTCTGACAGACTAAGGCTTATTGGTAAACAACAAAAAATGGCACAATAGATAAGTTACAAAAATAATGAAAAATAGTCAATTTCCCATAATAGTAAATTAGTTAATTTGAGAAAAGATGTCTTCGACTCCTAACAATCTAATAAACTTCCAATCATAAGACT
This sequence comes from Artemia franciscana, assembly GCF_032884065.1. Taxonomy (NCBI): domain Eukaryota; kingdom Metazoa; phylum Arthropoda; class Branchiopoda; order Anostraca; family Artemiidae; genus Artemia; species Artemia franciscana. The sequence continues at coordinate 7,768,400 of NC_088877.1, forward strand.
TTTGACACTTTCAGACTTCGTCACTAACATTAATATGCAAATATTGATGAGGATAGAAAAGAAAAAAAACAGGTGATTGCACTTTTAATAGAACTAATATTAAAGGTTCTATAGTTCTATCGCTCTTTTTTTGCTACAGGCTAGCATAGAAAGAGCGAGAAAAACCATGGCTCAATACAGCAGAATTTTCAAACGTGTTTCAAAAAAGTTGTCTTGTAAGATGACATTTCCTATTGATACTAATTGGATTTTTTTTTTATTTTGCTCCGGTTTGGATATATGTTTACTAGAATGTTTTTCGTAACACCATAAGAAAGTATTAAACCCAAGGTTGCAGCCAGAGGAAGGAAGAGACTACGGAGATTGACCCCTCCCAGATTTTTGTCTGGCTTGTAAAAACGTATCAACTGTATTTAAACAAATTCCTTATGGGTTTCTTAAAAACAAAGTTTTGTGTACTCATTCTCCCCCCCCCCTAAAAAATTATCCTGGATACATCCTTGATTAAACCGATAAAATTTCCTGCAAAGTCGAAATAAAAGCTACATCATTGAAATATATTGTCAATAACCCTTAACCGGTGGTTTAAAGTTCCCCTTCATGAAAACCACTTTTTTGTTTGGTTATCGAAGATGCGTGCGATCGCACTGAACCAGTGGTCCGACAAAATTGGAAGATGGTAGATTTGAACGGTCATTTAGATTTAGTGTGCCCTCTTTCAATAATGAATAAGATCGCACTAAAGCAAAGGGTTCATCCCAGATTGAGCTAAATTGTTAAAGAGCGCAGCGATGTCACGTATGTGACATCCCTGCACAAAAACAACGTTCAATTATCTTATAAAAAAACCACTGACAGTTCTTTTATCACAATCCCTCGCATGGTTTTCTGTTCTTTCATCGGAAATATATCAAATTCCGTTCTTTCATTTTGCAGGGAAAACATGAGAGGCTCGTAACATTCTGAGAAAAACCACATAAAATCCCAAGGCCAGCTGCTTCTTAACATAACAGCTAAAATTGGCTTTACAATGGACCAGGGTAATCCTATTTAAAAATGTAAAATAAAATCTGGCTGAACCAGGGCCTAAGTAACATTACGGGTAGCATAACATAAGGATAGCACTTGCATTATAGCAGAGGCAATCGCAAAGGGACAGCAATCGAGGAGATTGTAAGAGTCCTAATGCACAAAAGAAAGCAGAAGAATGGTTTTTCAAATGATTTTTAGCCCCTGCTTTAAATTAAAATAATCCACAAAAGTGTTAACTGAAAAATTTTCAGAAAAATACCTTGAAACACATCCTCCTTTGAAGGTCGAACTAGAAAGTAAGTAGGTTCTAAAGTAATTAATTGAGGGATTTGTGGTGACAAAAAGCATGCATGGCTTTTAAATGCTACAATCATGTCCAAATTGACCATCACGTAATAATCACTAGAATATTACAAAAAAAAGTGAAAGGATACGGACAGTCAGATAAAATTTTAACATGGTATTTAATCCATTTATGATTTGCTAATGAATTATAAGGAATCCACAAAATAAAATGGACAAGGCTTGGATATACCATAACCTGCGAAATGCTATACAAAAGGGGTTTCATATTTTTGGGAATAAGATAAACACACTAAAAAATAGATATAACAATGATTAATCTTGCCCCTCCCCCCTTCGTCTAAGGAGGATAAATTACAGCAGTATGCAAAATACACTTTAAAAAAGACATAACACAATTAGTGTTTTATTTTCTTATGGATAAAAAATAAAAAAAATCCTAACACAAAGCAGCCTTAACATGTCTCCCTTAAATCCTGTATGTAGACTCTAGAAATCTGGAATCTGAGAATCTGAGTTTTTGTTGTCCATGAACTATCAAGATTATATAAGACAATCAAGAGCATATCAAGGATCATGTTCGGGGGGGGGGGTATCTTGTGTTCTAAACAAAAATACAAAAAACGTCAAAATTTGTTTATATACATTTTCATTACGTTTTACGGGTCAGGCAACACTTTTTTTGGGGGGGGGTGATTCAAACCTAGTTGTCCCCCCTCTGCAGATATGGCCATGAAAACAACCCACAATGTAGGCTTTTCCACTGCTTAAGGTTGTCAAACAGTTCGTGGTAACGAACTGTAGTAAGGAGCGACCCGGCTCAATACGTAACCGAAACTCTAGAAAATGGAATTTTGATAGCAATAGTCACATCAAAAGAATTGCATTTTAATACTGATTTTAAATATATAAGTTTCATCAAGACCAGTTATACCCATCAAAAGTTACGAGCCTGATAAAATTTGCTTCATTTTAGAAAATAGGGGGAAACACCCCCTAAAATTCATACAATCTTAACGAAAATCACACCATCAGATTCATCGGATCAGAGAACCATTTTGCAGAGGTTTCAAGCTCCTATCTACAAAAATGTGGAATTTCGCATTTTTTGCCAGAAGACAGATCACGGATGAGTGTTAATTTGTTTTGTTTTTTTTTTGTTTGTTTTTTTGTTTTGTTTTTTTCCCAGGGGTGATCGTATCGACTGAGTGGTCCTAGAATGCTGCAAGAGGGCTCATTCTAACGGATATTAAAAATTCTAGTGCCCTTCTTAAGTGACCAAAAAATTGGAGGGCACATAGGCCCCCTCCCACGCTCATTTTCCCTCCAAAGTCACCGGATCAAAATTCTGAGATTGCCATTTTATTCACCATAGTCGAAAAGCCTATTAACTATGTCTTTGGGGATGACTTACTCCCCCGCAGTCCCCGTGGGAGGAGCTGCAAGTTACAAAATTTGACCTGTGTTTACATATAGTAATGGTTACTGGGAAGTGTACAGACGTTTTCAGGGGTATTTTTTGGTTTAGTGGGGAGAGCTGAGGGGGGGGGGTTACGTGGGAGGATATTTCCATGAAGAAACTTCTCATGGGGAAAGAGAAGATTTTCTAGCATTATTTGAAAAAACAATGAAAAGATAAATATGAAAAGATTTTTCTACTGAAAGTAAGGAGCAGCATTAAAACAAAACGAACAAAAATTATTATGCATATGAGGGGTTTACCTCCTCGTTATACCTCACTCTTTACGCTAAAGTATTTTTAGTAATTTCAACTATTCATTCTACGGCCTTTGTGATTCAGAGGTCATTCTTAAGGAATTGGGACAAAATCTAAGCTTTAATTTAAAGAGCGAGGTATCGACAAGGGTTGGACCCCCTTATATACGCAATAGAAAACATACGAATATAGAAGTTCGTTTCGTAAGTTAATTCGTAAGTTACGTATATTTTTTACCAATGAAAACGTTTGTAAAAATTAAAAGTTCTAGTTGCTTTTTTAAGTAATCGAAAACTTGGAGGGCAACTAGGCCTCCTCCCTCGCTTCTTTTTCTCAAAATCTTCCGATTTATTGCATTTAATTAATATGCAAATTTCGTTTTAATTATTTATGTGTGGAGAGCCAAGATCAAAACATGCATTAATTCAAAAACGTCCAGAAATTAAATAAAAAAACAAGTTTTTTTAAATGAAAGTAAGGAGCAACATTAAAACTTAAAACTAACAGAAATTACTCCGTATATTAAAGGGGCTTTTCCTCCTCAACGCCCCGCTCTTTACGCTAAAATTTCTTACTGTTTTAAAAATAGAGTAAAGAGAAACGGTCAAACTTTAGCGTAATGAAATCTGATATAATCTGATCAGATATATCTGATCAGATATTATCAGATATAATCTGATAATAAAAAATCTGATTTATGAATTGAAATTAGAGAAATTCCTGAAATCAAACAGTTCGTGGTAACGAACTCGTAATCAGTAGTTATATCAAAAGAATCACATTTTTATGCTGATTTTAAATAGTCTATCCATCAAAAGTTACAAGCCTGAGAAATTTTGCCTTATTTGAGAAGATTGGGGGAAACACCCCAAAAAAGTCTGAGAATCTTAGCGAAAATCACACCATCAGGTTCAGCATATCAGAGAACCTTACTGTAGGAGTTTAAAGCTCCTATCTACAAAAACGCGGAATTATATATTTTTCCCCAGATAACAGATCACGGATGCGTGTTTATTTGTTGTTGTTTTTTTCTATTTTTTCCCCAAAGGTGATTGTATCGACCCAGTGGTCCTAGAATGTTGCGAAGTCACCGGATCAAAATCTTGAAATAGCCATTTTGTTCAGCACAGTCGAAGAATCTAATAACTATGTCTTTCGGGACGACTTAATCCCCACAGTCCCCGAGGAAGGGGTTGCAAGTTACAAACTTTGACCATTGTCAAACAGTTTTTGGGAAAAAAAGTAAAGAGCGACCTGGCTCAATAGTAAAAAAACTCTAAAAAACGGAATTTTGATAGCACTAGTTACATAAAAAAATTGGATATTTATGCTGATTTTAAATATACAAGTTTCATCAAATTTAGTCTTACCCATCAACAGTTACGAGCCTGAGAAAATTTGCCTTTTTTGGAAAATAGGGGAAAACATCCCCCAAAAGTAATAGAATCTTAACGAAAATCACACCGTCGCATTCAGCATATCAGAGAACTTTAGTGTTGAACTATCGAGCTCTTATCTACAAAAATGTGGAATTTCGAATTTTTTTTTGCCAGAGGACAGATCACGGTTGCGTGTTAATTTGTTTTTGTTTTATTTTTTTTTTGTCCCAGGGGTGATCGTATCGACACAGTGGTCCTATAATGTCTCTAGAGGTCTAAGTATAAAGTAAATTATAAGTTCTAGTGTCCTTTTTCAGTGACCAAAAAAATTAAAAGGCACCTAGGCCTCCTCCCACGCTCATTTTTTCCCAAAGTTAACGGATCAAATTTTGAGATAGCCATTTTGTTCAGCATAGTCGAAAAACCTAATAACTGGGTCTATGGAGACGACTTACTCCCTCACAGTCCCCGGGGGAGGAGCTGCAAGTTACAAGCTTTGACCTGTGTTTGCATATAGTATTGGTTATTGGTAAGCAAACAGACGTTTCCAGGGGTATTTTTTTTGGTTAGAGGGGTCAAGGGGAAGGAGTAACATGGGAAGATCTTTCCATGGAAGAATTTTTCATGGGGGATGATAATTTCCATGAAGGGGACGCAGGATTCTTTAGCATTATTTAAAACAAAAAACAATGAAAAAATAAATATGAAAACGTTTTATTTCAACTGAAAGCAATGAGAAGAATTAGAACTTAAAACGAAAAGAAATTATTACGCATATGAGGGGTTCACCTCTCCTTATACCTCGCTCTTTACGCTAAAGTATTTTTAGTAATTTTAGCCATTTATTCCAAGGCCTTTGTAATTCAGGGGTCGTTCTTAAAGGACTGGGAGAAAATTCAAGCTTTAGTGTAAAGAGCGAGGTATTAACGAGGGGACAAACCTCCTCATATACGTAATAAAAATATATGAATGTAGAAGTTCGTTACGTAAGTTAATTCGTAAGTTACTTATTTTTTTTCTAATAAAAACGTTGTTAAAAAAAATAAAAGTTCTAGTTGCCCTTTTATGCAGCCAAAAGATTGGAAGTCAACTAGGCCTCCTCCCCGACCCTTTCTCAAAAAAAAAAAAAAAATGTAAATTTCGTTTTGATTGTTCATGTGCGGAGAGCCCAAATCAAAACATGGATTATTTAAAAAACATTCAGAAATTAAATAAAAAAACAAGTTCTTTTAACTGAAAGTAAGGACCAACATTAAAAATTAAAACGAATAGAAATTATTCCGTATATGAAAGGGGATGTTCCCTCCTCAACTCCCCGTTCTATACCCAATAGATTTTCACTGTTTTAAAAAGTAGAGTTGAGAGAAAGAGTCAAACTTTAGCGTGAAGAGCGGGACGTTGAAGAGGGAACAACCCCTTTCATATATGGAGTAATTTCTGTTCGGTTTAAGTTTTAATTTCGCTCCTTACTTTCAGTTAAAAAAAAACTTGTTTTTCTATTTTTTACATATAGTTATGGTTATTTAGAAGTGTACAGACGTTTTCAGGGGACCTTTTTGCGTTGGAGGGGGGTTGGTTACATGGATAGATCTTTCCATGGATGAATTTATCATGAGGGAAAATAATTTCCGTGAAGAGGGCGCAGGATTCTCTAGCATTATTTAAAAAAAAATGAGAAAAAAAATTTCAGCTGGAAGCAAGGAGCAGTATTAAAACCTAAACAAACAGAAATTATTACGTATATAATTATAATTATATTACATAAAATATATATTATATATTATATATATTATATATTATTATATATATTATAACATATGTATATATTATATATAATATATATTATATATATATATATATTATATAATAAATATATAATTATATTACGTAATATAATTATAAGGGGGTTTGTCTCCTCCACGATCTCGCTCTTTGCACTAAAGTATTTTTAGTAATTTCAACCATTTATTCTACGGCCTTTGTGATTCAGGGGCCACTCATAAGGAATTCGGACAAAATTAAAGCTTTAGTGTAAAGAGCGAGGCATTGGTGAGGGGCGAAGCCCCTCACATACGTAATAAAAACATATAAATATAAAAGTTCATTACGTAAGTTAATTCGTAAGTTACGTATATAAAATACTAATAAATACTAATAGCTAAAAATACTAATAATAAAAATACTAATAAAAACGTCCATAAAACAAACAGAAAATTCTAGTTGCCTTTTTAAGTAGCCAAAAATTTGACGGCAACTAGGCCTCATTCCTAACCCTTTTTTTTTTATCAAAATCGTCCCATCAAAACTATGATAAAGCCATTTAACCAAAAAAAAAAATTATTGGCAAATTTCGTTTTAATTATTCATGTGCGGTGAGCCAAAATCAGAACATGCATTAATTCACAAATGTTCAGAAATTAAATAAAAAAAACAAGTTTTTTTTAACTGCAAATAAGGAGCGACATTAAAACTAAAAACGAACAGAAGTTATTCCCTATATGAAAGGGGTTGTCCCCTCCTCAATGCCTCGCTCTTTAAGCTAAAGTTTTTTATTGTTTCATAAAGTAGACTTGTGTGAAAGAGTCAAACTTTAGCGTAAAGAGCGGGGCATTGAAGAGGAGACAACTCCTTTAATATACGGAATCATTTCGGTTACTTTTAAGTTTTAATGTCGCTCTTTATTTGCAGTTAAAAAACTTGTCATTTTATTTAATTATGTTAAAGAACGAAATCGAACTTTAGCCCACAGTAATTAATTCAATTTTGAAAAGGAAGAATTACAGCAGTACCCAATATGGTGATCAAACAGTTCGTGGTAACGAACTGTAGTAAGGAGCGACCCGGCTCAATAGTAACCAAAACTTTAAAAAATGGAATTTTGATACCAATAGCTACATCAAAAGAATCGCATTTTAATGCTGGTTTTAAATATATAAGTTTCATCAAGTTTAGTCTTACCCATCAAAAGTTACGAGGCTGAGAAAATTTGCGTTATTTTAGAAAATAGGGGGAAACGCCCCCTAAAAGTCATAGAATCTTAACGAAAATCACACCATCAGATTCAGCGTATCAGAGAACCCTACTGTAGAAGTTTCGAGCTCCTATCTACAAAAATGTGGAATTTTGCATTTTTTGCCAGAAGGCAGATCACGGATGCGTGTTTATTTGTTTTTTTGTTTTTTTTTTTTTTTTTTTTTTTTCCCCCAGGGGTGATCGTATCGACCCAGTTGTCCTAGAATGTTGCAAGAGGTCTCATTCTAACGGAAATGAAAAGTTCTAGTGCCCTTTTTAAGTGACCAAAAAAATTGGAGGGCACCTAGGCCCCCTCCCACGCTAGTTATTTTCCCAAAGTCAACGGATCAAAATTCTGAGATAGCCATTTTATTCAGCGTAGTCGAAAAACCTTATAACTATGTCTTTGGGGACGACTTACTCCCCCACAGTCCCCGTGGGAGGGGCAACAAGTTACAAACTTTGACCTGTGCTTACATATAGTAATGGTTATTGGGAAGTATACAGGCGTTTTCAGGAGGATTTTTTTGGTTTGGGGGAGGGGTTGAGAAGTGGGGGATATGCTGGGGGAACTTTCCTTCGAGAATTTGTAATGGGAGAAGAAAATTTCCATGAAGGGAGTGCAGGATTTACTAGCATTAATTAAAAAAAAAAAACAATTAAAAAATAAAAGTGAAAAAGATTTTTCAGCTGGAAGTAAGGAACAGCAATAAAACTTAAAACAAACAGAAATTATTACCCATATGAGGGGCTCACCTCCTTCTAATACCTCGCTCTTTACGCTAAAGTATTTTCGGTAATTTCAACTACTTATTCTACGGCTTTTGTGATTAAGGGGTCATTCTTAATGAATTGGGATAAAATTTAAGCTTTAGTGTAAAGAGCGAGGTACCGACGATGGGGCGAATCCCCTCATATATGTAATAAAAACATGAGAATACAAAAGTTCTTTACGTAAGCTAATTTATAAGTTACGTAAATCTTTTACCAATAAAAATATTCGTAAAAAATTAAAAGTTCTAGTTGCCTTTTTAATTAACCAAAAAATCGGGGGGCAACTAGGCTTCGTCCCCCGCTCTTTTTTTCTCAAAATCATTCGATCAAAATTATGAGAAAGCCATTGAGCCAAAAAAAAAAAAAATATGCAAATTTTGTTTTGATTATTCCTCTGCGGAGAGCCAAAATCAAAACATGCATTGATTCAAAAACGTTCAGAAATTAAATAAAAAAAACAAGTTTTTTCAACTGAAAGTAAGGAGTGACATCAAAACTTAAAACGCACAGAAATTACTTCGTATATGAAAGAGGCTGCTTCCTCATCAACGCCCCGCTCTTTACGCTAAAGTTTTTTACTGTTTTAGAAAGAAGAATTGAGAGAAAGAGTCAAACTTTAGCGTAAAGAGCGGGACGTTGATGAGGAAGCAGCCTCTTTCATATACGAAGTAATTTCTGTGCGTTTTAAGTTTTGATGTCACTCCTTACTTTCAGTTGAAAAAACTTGTTTTTTTTTATTTAATATAAGTAAGCTACAACTTATAAAAAGGTTCCACCGAGATATTAATTAGAAATCACCCATGGTAATCATAAATAAAAATAAAGAGCAATATAATATAATATAAAATAAAATCAGTAGCCAATCAATTTAAACAAAAAACAAATCCAAATAACGTGCATTGCAAGCTGCCAACAGAGCAAATATCGCATAAAGAGTTGTTCAAATTTGTAATGAAAATAAAAAACATGAAGTGACGGCCTTTTGTGTCTGTCTTGACTGACAGAATGGTGTAACGGGGTAATGAACCTTCATGGGGTAATTTTTAGTTCAGCGTTATTTTATCTGACAGATTTTGAATAAGTTTGATTTGCACAATAATACGCTGAAGGTCATTATTCAAGCAGTTGAAATACTAACTTAGGTTGCACTTTATTTTGTGTCTTGAAAAGTGCTCATTAACTTTTTTATTTATATTTTTCAGTACCTTACTGGGTTTACTCATATTTTTATTTGTAACTATGCTATATATTTTTACTTATTATTTGTACAACTAAATTTTCGAGCAACATTAACGGACCAAACAACCTCTGCTCAACAAAGTAACTGATCCAAAATTACAACTCAATTAAGGTTTGGCAAATATTACATGTATACTAGAAGCTTTAGATCTAAATTTGTGTGGGGCTTCCCCGTGCAAAGCTCGTTCTTGGATGGTTAAGGTTATACAGAAATGACCCTTTTGTTGAAATGACTTAATCTTTTTAATCTTAAGCTTGATTTCATTATAATATTTAAGTAGAAAACTTCAGTTCAAAAGCAAAATCATCTCTTTGCTGGTTGGCATCAAGTTTATTTAAAACGGATCCCCATAAAAGTGAAGCAGATGTCTTAGGCTTCTTTTTAGCATAAGAATTTCTAGCCTTTGAAACCTCTTGATACTTTCTCAGTGACATCTTCAGGTCCCTGGACAGAGAGCTAGAGCCCAGTATGGAAAGGAACTTTTCCTTGCTGTTAAGCCATCAAACCCATAGTACGATGGTCAAAATTATGAACCTCTCTGTTTAAGCCTGAAAGGGGCTTAGTCGTCCCGGGAAACATAAGATTTTGTTCTTAAAATGTTCTAAAACGTTAAAAAACAGTTTTCTGTCCCTAAGATTGCCCCAGGAGACATTGAAACTCTTGGCATATGCAACTAAGCAAAAGCTATACGACCCTAAAATCATCAGGATAAAAAAAAATTACGATTCAATAGATAAAAATCTAGCAATTTACATAGTTACTAGAATTACAAAAGTACTAAAATATCGAAGAGAGGTTTCTCTGTTTCAATACTTCTCTAATTTAGATGGAAGGCGAAAGTGAAGCAGATATGAATGTTTTATTTTTGGACAGTTTCATAGCCTGTGCAGTCCGTGCAGCCCTCATTGTAATATTTTTAGATAGACTATATTAAATAGCACCGGTTCTCAGCTTTTTCATTGTGTTGGCCAGTACCCTTTAGGGGTAACAATAAACTACATTACACTGTGATAATATTAAAGATATAAAAACTAAGACCCAACTAGTCAATACACCATTGGTTAAAGCTGTTGAGGAGCTTCACATTGCTATTCTGTAAAAGAAGCTATTTAGCGTAAGAATGCGAAACGGTCTATTGCTGGTCAGCTAAACATGATCAACCCATAAAAAAAAAAGTTTACCTTACTAACTATCTTAAGTAAAACAGTGTGGTATGCTTGGTCATGAAACTTTTTTTTACCGGTATCAAACAGTTCATGGTAACGAACTGTAGTAAGGAGCGACCTGGCTCAATAGTAACCGAAACTCTAAGAAACGAAACTTTGATACCAATAGTTACATCAAAAGAATCAAATTTTAATGCTGATTTTAAATATATAAGTTTCATCAAGTTTAGTTATACCCATCAAAAGTAACGAGCCAGAGAAAATTTGCCTTGTATAAGAAAATAGGGGGAAACACCCCTACAAGGCTATAGAATTTTAACAAAAGTCACACCGTCATATTCAGTGTATCAGAGAATCCTCCTCTAGAAGTTTCAAGCTCCTATCTACAAAAATGTGGAATTTGGTATTTTTTACCAGAAGACAGATCACGGATGCGTGTTTATTTGTTGTTGTTTTTTCCCTTGGGTGATCAGATCGACCCAGTGGTCCTAGAATGTCGCAAGAGGCCTCATTCGAACGGAAATTAAAAGTTCTAGTGCCATTTTTAAGTGACAAAAAATCGGAGGGTACCTAGACCCCCTCCCACGCTCATTTCTTCGTTTCTTCTAGCCATTTTGTTCAGCATAGTCTTGTAACCCATCAAAAGTAACGAGCCTGAGAAGATTTGGCTTGTATCAGAAAATAGGGGGAAATACCCCCTACAAGCTATAGAATTTTAACAAAAATCACACAGTCATATTCAGTGTATCAGAGAACCCTACTCTAGAAGTTTCAAGCTGCTATCTACAAAAATGTGGAATGTTGTATTTTTTACCAGAAGACAGATCACGGATGCGTGTTTATTTTTTGTTTTTTTCCCATGGGTGATCGGATCGACCCAGTGGTCCTAAAAATGTCGCAGGAGACCTCATTCGAATTGAAATTGAAAGTTCTAGTGCCATTTTCAAGCGAAAAAAACGGAGAGCGCCTAGGCCTCCTCCCACGCTCATTTCTTCTTTTCTTCTAGCCATTTTGTTCAGCATAGTAGAAAAAACTTAAGAACTATGTCTTTGGGTATGACTTAATCCGCCACAATCCCCGGGGGAGGGGTTGCAAGTTACAAACTTCGACCATTGTTTACATATAGAAATGGTTATTGTGAAGTGTACAGACATTTTCATTGGGAATTTTTTCTAGTGGGGGGATCAGGAGAGAGGGCTACGTGGGAGCATCTTTCTATGGAGTTTTAGTGCCTCTTTTAACATTCAGAGTGATCAGGGCACATTTGTGTAAGGGGCAAATTTAATTTGAATTGTATAGTTGTAGCTGCCTTTTAAGAGTCAAACATGACGGAGAACAACTAGCCCATCTCCCTGACATCCTCTTTTCTCAAAACACATTGGATTGAAATTGTGAGATAGCCGTTTTTTTACCAATTGTCTAAAAATCTAAAAATCGAAATTTTTAGAGATGTATTTTGTTCAGCCTTTTTGAAATATCCAGTAATTATGTCTTTGGGGGTGTCAACCTCTCCAGAGTCCACAGGACAGGGGCTGTAACCTAGGCAATTCGTTTATTGTTTACACATAGTATATGTTATTGAAAAAGACATGTATGTTGGAACTTCACTTTTCAAGAAGACAAAGGGCATTCAGATGAGCCTTCCAGAGGATGTTTTGAACTAAGTTAAAATATGTTAGGTGAATAAGGATTTTCAAAAGGGTGTAACACTGGAATAACTGAGTATATCAATTTGGAAAATCCAGGAAATGATAAGAAAGATGATCAAAAAGGCAATACTTGCATGCTACCAGTACTACTACAACTACCACCAATAATACTACCAAACTAATCTATTTATAGTACTGAGGTGAAACTCAAGCTAAACCAAAAGACACTATGTGCAGCAAATTGTCAAAACTGCGTATCTCCAAAATTCATTTGAGTATTAAATTGGAAGTTTCAGAGAGAGCTTAAAGGGGATTGTAATCTCACCAAAAGGCAGTATATGTACACTACTGCTAAAACTACTATTAATGCTGCATTTACTATTACTACTACTTCTTTTGATACTACTTGTAAGAGCACTGAGAGGAAAATCTGATAACATACAGGTTATCAAAAGGACATATCAGCGATGTCATAGAGATGGCTAATTACATTAAGTTGATACCTCTAGGATTTGATGAGAGGAATGCTCTGCTGATCAAAGTGCAATCTGTTAATACCATGAATAGTAATATCAATGTTACTACTGTGACTACTATTACGACTATGCCTAGTGGTATGAAGGTAACTTTTTCAATGAATTTTGAAGGGGAGGTGATCTGAATCACAACACCTCGTCTGTATGCCTGTTTTTAAAAGGGTGTAACAGCAATATCTTCAGAACAGTTTTGTGTTTGAAGTTACAACTAACGGGGCTTGTTGTGAAGAATGTTAAACTAACCAAAAGAAAATCTTTTCATCCTAGTAGTGCTGCTTCTACTCATGCTGCTACTACTGTTACTATTATTACCACTTCTAATGCTACCACTGCCACTAGAGCTTAGGCTACTAGAATTAATTATACTATTTATGCTACTTCTACTGCTATTAAAGCTAAGGATAGAAGGTGAAAAATTTGGGATGTATAGTAACGAAAAGGAACTAGATCATCAAGCAGAGACATCAGAAATGCTTCAACTTTCAGCGTGTGTTGAAGGGGATGTTTAAAAAACAAAAGGTGCTACGCGCATACTGCCACTAATGCTGCTACAAGTATTGCTACTGTGCAGTCTAAGGGTATTAAGGTTAAGCCTTTAAGGAATATTTAGGTGGATTTTGAACTAAATCAAAACAAACTGTGAGCATGTGAACGTTTAAAAAGGTGACACAGCAATATCTGAAGAACAGATTATATTATTAAGTTAGACCTTTAAGGTTAAGTTTTTTCGGGGATTTTGAATTAGCCAGAAGGTACTATGTCAGGCACGTACGCAGGAATTTTTTCGGGGGGGCCAAAACCTTCGAAACAGCAGATATAAAGTAGTACTTTTTTTTATTTAGTAACTAAAAAAAATGCAAAAAGCACGTATATCGGAAAATACAGATTAACTTTAATCTGTAGTATTGTAGCGGATGGGGGGAAGAAGACTAAAGCCTTCTTCCAAAATTGATCCATTAAAAGCTGTACTTTATCCTGAAAAGGGGGGATAAACGCCCTAATATCAAGGATAATTCTATTTTGTTGTGGAAAGCAAACTCTCTTTACGAAAAAAAGTACAATCGCTAATTACTTCAAAGAGGGTAAAAAGTTACACAAAAAATGGGTTAATAATTGGGCAGTGACTTGACCGGATAATTGCATGCTGTAAAATCCCCAAAAAATGCTTCACAAATGTATCTAGATTCATAATAAGTGTTTTATTTTTGCCAGAAATCCCACGAAACCATGGGGAATTTAAACATCTCACAGAATTTGGGGGGCAGGCCCGAAGGCCCCCCTGCGTACGTGCCAGCACTATGTGTATACTTTTAATGCTACCGCTACGGTTACTGTAACTAATGACGCTAAGGGTGTTACCGTGAAACTTTTAGGGAAAGTTAACAGGAGTTTCAATTAAATGAAAAAAGTGCGTTCATGTAGGTTTTCAAAAGGGCATATAAGCAATATAATAAGCTGCACCACTTTATAATACCTATATATAATATTGAAAATTTTAAAAGAGCTAATTCAATTCAAAATTAAAAATTCTGGTGCCTTTTTTAAGAGTAAAAAGATATTGGAGGGCAAGCAGCCCTTCTTTCAAGCCCATTCATTTTCCAAACGCATCAGGTCAAAATTTTGAGACAGCCATTTTGTTCAGCACAGTAAAACGATCTAGCAATTATGTCTGTAGGGTAGCAATTATGTCAACCCCCCACAATCGTCAATTAGGCCATTATGCTTTAAAACGGAATGTCACTTTAAACTAAATCAAAGGCATTTTGCTTATGGTTGCCAAGAAGACACCTCAGCATTATATCGAGAAGTACATGGAGTATTAAGTTAAAACTTTTGGGGCTAATACTATTGCTACTTCTCCTTTTATGATTTAAGTAAATAAAAGAGTGTAAGTGTATCCAGGATCTCAACGAGCATAGATAGAGTCCTTTGGGAAGGATATTGTTTTATTTTTCAGGCCAAGTCCAAGAGTTATAAAATTAAAATGGAAGATCCATTAAGCCAAATTAGCGGAAATATAGTCAAATAATCTTTCAAGCGTAAAACTACCACAAATAAATATTTTAAACAAATGTAACTCAAAACGAACAGAAATTATAAAAAAAAGCTGAGTCAAACTTTAAACGAGCAAAAATTAACATTACTCATGCCCTACTCATGCTAATTCATGCTTTTTTTTAGTTTGGCTCAGCTATTTATTGTAATTTCTGTTCGTTTTGAGTTTCAATTGCTTATTGATAGTGATTTGGGGTAGTTTTACGCTTGGAAAAGTATTTGACTGTGTTTCCGGCCATTTTTGGTTTAATAGAGCTCTCTATTTCTCTATCTCTATATCTCTACTTTTCTTTGGAAAACTTGTTTTGTGGGAAAAGTTTTTAGAATCAAATTGCTAAACATCAATTGTTCATAAAAAAGAAAACACAAAGAAACTAATCTATTCCCCAACCCAGACGATGATGACCAGCTTCCTGTGTAGCCCCAGACGGTTGGCCAAAAAGGACAATCTTGGCAATCTGTCATCCTTCATCCGCAAAGCGTGGCCTAGCCATCTCAACCTCTCTTTCATTATAGCCCTAGAAAGCAGGATTTAACCATATTTTTCGTACAACCTACTGTTTGAAATACGGTCCGTCAGCCGGGTACCCCGAACAATCCATAGGCAATTTCTCTGGAAAACTTCTAGTAAATTTTCGTCTGCTTTTTGGAGCGCCTTATTTGTCTAGCCGTCCAACGGACATAAGTGGTACATGTTGTTTTATTTTACTATTTCAAAACCGATTTCTGAAAAAATGATAAAAACGGATAATTATTCCTTTAAGAATTTTAAATGTCTTTGTTATTCAGGATTTGATTAATGAGGCTCTAGATCCTGTTTCTTCAGTCCCTTCGAAACTAGTTTCACTTACCTATCAATTTTGATTTTAAACTTGTATGCTTCTTCAACGAAGCAGGAGACATATCTTATGAATTCTTCAGTAGTCTTAAAAGTCTCGCGCGGAAATATCATGCCTGGATTGGAATGGATTGGCAATGGTAATGAATTTTTCAGATACATGTCTTCAAGCCACCAGTCATAAGCCTTCAAATATTAAAGCTACGTTAATAATTAATAAGCAGCGATAAGTACACTACTCTCTTTTGCTTTGACTTGTTCACTTCTTTTATTTTCTTTCTTTTGATAGAGATATTGAAACTTAGATCTTCGAAGAGCAAACCAACCTTATTCTTTAAAGAAAAGGTATCACATAACTTTTATGTCATTTGTTGAATAGTTGAGAAATCCAATTTATTGATTTGTTTGAAATTGATTGGTAAAACTTGAGACCATGCCTAGTGTCACTTAAAACAAAACCAAGACCATTAAGGAAAATCTAAAAAAAAACCTGACAGCTAATTTTAAACAGTCCCAGAACATATTTATCTCGTTCTTAAAGACATTTTGCTTCAATTTACCACACCTCCTCCCTCTTCTTGGAGCAATATACATCCCTTTTATATTTTCGGTTATATTTTACATTAGCGCCACTCTTTCCTTCTTGCCTCTTGGTTGGCGTTCGTCATTAAGATAACAAAGAAATAAAGAATACCCACGTTACAAATGTATCCAATCAAGTGCAACCATTTATAAGCTGGGTTGCACCATTTACCATTACCGTTGCACCATTGCACCGTTGCACCATATTGCACCATTAGAAGGGGGGAATTGAAGATATACACAAGCACTGACATGAATAAGTATTTATGATTATTTCAAGGCAGTTTTTAGACTTTTTATTGTTTATATCATGGTCTTAGGTTTTTCCAACTAATTTAAATATATTAAATAATTAGTCTTATTTCATTAGCTTTAATAATAATAATTAGCGTTGAAGAAAATACAATATTTATTCTTGCAATAAAACTTATTTTAGTTGGAAAGTAGAAAAATTATTAATTGGGTTAATTAGTTAATTATTAATTTATTAAATATTATTAAATATTATTAAATATTAATTATTAATTAGCTGAAGAACTGTTAGTAATCTAGTATAGAAAATTTACATTTATATTCAAGTTTTTATTTTCAATCTCAGTTATACGTGGTTTAAGTAGAAGAAGCTTCCGATGGGAATCTAACAGTCTCACTACTTGGCGATTCGTCAAAATTGTAAAAAGTGTCTTTTTTAATGTTTTAATGGTTAAAGTATTTTTAATGTTTGTTATTTCATTTTTATATTAATACTAGTGACGTAAGTTATTTAGTACTATTGATTTAATATAAATTGAAATCGGTCTAATGTTTTTCTCCTGATTAAAGTGACAACTTCGAAGACCACACTGCCTTTTTATGACGAAAGTAAAACAGTTCAAAATAGGGATGAAACCTTTTTATTGACGGTGATAAGATATAAAATTATTTAACTGGATATTTCGAACACATACACAGTGTTCATCATCAGCAGTAAAACTAAAAACTCTTTTTAGTTTTACTGCTGATGATGAACACTGTATATGTGTTCGAAATATCCAGTTAAATAATTTTATATCTATTCACTATCAATAAAAAGGTTTCATCCCTATTTTGAACTGTTTTACTTTCGATGAAAGTGATAGTGATTGATGTTGTTATGTTAGAAGGTTTTGAAGGATTCAACCTTTGCATGGTCTTTCGTTCCCTATAACAGATACTATTGTCTTGTGGTGAGCTTATGTAAGTTTGTATGTACCTTGACCATGGTTATGAATTGTTATTACATTTTGCAAAACAAAAAGACCGTTGAATTCTGACTATTCAATAGGATCAGATAACATTTTATGTATAAAAAAAATTTTTTTAGCGAAAAATAAGCTAGCTTTAACAAGAAATGAAACATACTACCATAACTTATTGTAAATGTAAATAGTGTACCAAAAAAATGATGTTGACAAGGAAGATAAACTGGCTATTGCCACCGCTCTCGTCTAGGGTCACTACTTACCCAATTATCGTGCTTCTCCTGACGATCAAGTAGGTACCGCTGAATTGCTGAACCTGAAGCTCCTTCAAGTTCCTTACACGCTTCAGAAACTGTTTCAAATTCTTCATCCGTAAGAAAAGCTGTCGTAGCTAATTTGAAATTTTGTAATGTTAACTCCAAAGACGGAATAGGAAGTTTTGGTAAAGTCTGAAAGAATAATAACTAACAGTAGATGATGTTTTATAATAAGATGTGGAATTGTTATTCAGTAAAAACAGCCAGATATTCCGTCTGGTAGATTCCGCTGTATGAAATTTTGTGCCAGTAAGGACAGGAAACATTTTTGAGTCACAAAACATTCAAGTGGTTTCTCTTTTCATCTGTTCTTGTGCCTGTTATGACTAATCTGCCAATCAATAATAAAGACTTGTACCCATTAATGCTAAAGTGTTGATTAATGGCTACAAGTATTGGATACTCAAGCTTCGTCGTCTATATATTTAAACCTGGCTTTCTGCAGTTCAAAAATTGTTTCGTCTGGAACATCCTTTAATACATTTTTTTTGTATTATTTGGTGTTGATATGGTTTCTACTACCAAAAGTAATTAGTTTTATTGTAGTTCACCAAGTGCCTTAAATCATCTAGTAGTTGCTATTCAACCTAAATACTTAAATTGTTTTTTAACACTGGAACTATGCCCTTTTGGATAAGAGCATCATCTATAAAAGGCATATAATCTTCGCTTTAAAATATTCTTTGCACAGTTTCACTATTTAGAAAGTAATTTAGCGTGATAATTGTAAGCGATAAAAATCAACAGAAGGAAGTTACCGCTTCAGATGAATTTTGGTTGAGGAATATTCATCTTAGATTTCAATTAAAGCGTTGTTTCCAGCTGTAGTTTTGACAGGCTCAAAGTCTTCCATAAAATGAAGACCTTACACACACACACACACACCCACACACACACTCACACACACACACACACACACACATATATATATATATATATATATATATATATATATATATATATATATATATATATATATATATATATATATATATATATAGCGCCCGCCAATAGTACAGGGACCACGGCGGCTTCACCACCGGGCCTCGGCGCTTGGCACGCGACAGGGTTCTATGCGTGGATTCTCATTGTTGCTTGTCTTCTAATCGCAGACAATTTGAGACAATTTGCTGCCTTTTCATATTAAAGTCTTTTCAAAGATTTTTCATTATTAAAGTAAGTCCACAGACTTGTTTGATGGGTTCAAAGTCTAGTTTTGACGGATTCAAGGTCTTCCATATACAGAACACACTACATAGCGGGAGCCCGACGGGTTCGCCTTTTGTCTTTTAACCGCAGACAATTTAAGACAGTTTGATGTTTTTTTCATATTGCTGTCCTTCCAAAAATGTTGATTATTAAAGCAAGTCTGATTTCTAACAACGATATATACTAACTAAGCTTCAAACTTTTCGTTTTATTTTTGAGGTTTTTTGATTGTTGTAATTCCTTGTAAAAATATATACAAATAATTTGCAATTACCAGATTTTTGCTCTTTACACAATTTGATGTCTTTTCATACTACAGTCTTTTCTAAGCTTCAACCATTTGGTTTTCGCTTTTAGATTTAGGGTTTTCGAATTGTTGTAATCCCTTATCAAAATGGAGAATCGTTATTTGTAATAATTTCAAATTTTCGTTTTTTGGGCCTTCCTACTGACACAATATAACTACTTGCATTCAAACCTCTAAGCTTAATCACGTAGCGAGTTGGTTTTATCCAACAAAAAATAAACTGATTTTAAGATTTTCAGGTATGATTCTAGTTTCAATTAAAACATTAAAATTATTACTCAGGCACCGCAGACATTTTTTCATTTTACATTATAACTTTAGCTATTCTGACCTAAACCTAAAAAAATTTTGAACTCTTTTTTCATGTCTTAAAAAGACATTGCTTAAACTTATAACAAAACAAATTTTGTAAGGATATTCTTCTAACAACAATTTCTACTAAGTTTCAAACTTTTAGATTTCTTTTTTAAGGTTCTTGAATTGTTGTAATCCCTCATTAAAAAATATACACATATTGTTGAAATTACCAGTTTTTGCTCTTGGCGCAATTTAATGTCTTTTCAAGCTCAAGGTCTTTTCAACAATATTTTATTATTGAATCAAGTCCAAGTTCTAAAAACGAATTCTACTAAGCTTCAAACTCGTGGAGTTCTTTTGGTGTTCAGTTTAGTAACACTATAAAACACATATCAATCCAAGTGGTTGCTCAAAGAACTACATGAAAAGACTTGATACTCAGAAACCAAATCGTATTTTTTTTTTATATTTAAATGATAATTTTGTTCACTTAACGATTCGGAAGGAGGTTCAAGCTATGGATGAGGTATTTTTAAAGTTTCTGTATCTAATTATATGAAAAAACAAATTTTGTAAAACTGAAAGTAAGGAGCTATATTAAAACTTAAAACGAACAGAAATTATTCCGTATATGAAAGGGGCTGCCCTCTCCTCAACTCCTCGCTCTTTACGCTAAAGGTTTTTTTTACTTTAAAAGTATAGTTATGACAAAGAGGCAATCTTTAGCGTAAAGAGCGAGATGTCGAGGAGGGGACAGCCCCTTTCATATACGGAATAACTTCTGTTCATTTTAAGTTTTAATACTGCTCCTGACTTTCAGTTAAAAAAATAGTTGTTTTTTTTACGTAACTTCTGAAGGTTTTTCTTTGCAGGTTCGAATTTGGTTCACCGTTCATGGACAATTAAAACGAAATTTATATATTAATTTTGGCGAAGTTTTCTCCCGTGTAAAATTTCCTCTGGAAAGTTCACCTCCTGAAACCCCCTTCCCAATGTGAAAATCACCCCGTATAATACCAAATTATTTATTATATGTATAAGGGAGGGTGTCCCCTCCTCAAAACCCCAGTCAAAAGTTTGACTTTTGTCCAAATTCTTTAAGAACGACTATTGAAACATAGGAGCTGTTTGAATGGAATAATAAGAATCTTTCTTAAAACTACAAAAAATTTTAGTGTTGAAAATATTTTCAACCAAATACGGAATATTGAAATGTTCCAAGAGGAAGTGTAAACTAATATTAACTGCTCTTAAATAGCCCATTGCTAAGAAACAATACAAACAGTCTAATGAAAAAACGAAACATATGATGTTTAAATGATACCAGGAAATCTGGTTCCCCCTCCACGGAAGATCTCTTCATGCAAACATGTTCCCTCATACAACACCCCAACCAGGAAAATCCTCCCAGACAATTCCATTCTAGCTGAAAATCACCTCTGGAAAATTTGTTGCGGACAATTCCAACTGAAAAATTTTTCATAGCCTACTTTCATTTGAAAAATACATTAATTTCTTATTGTTTTTAAAATCAAGCCGGAAATCCCCTTCTGTGTGAAAATTCCCCCCTCTGTGAAAATTATTTCTCACAGACACCTACCGCCTTTTAGTTGAAAGGTAATCCCGCAGAAAATTTCCTCTGGAGAATGGAAAGATACTCTAAACAATTCCAACCCGATAGATATTCGCCCGCAAGATGCCCCTTAATGTTTCCACATGTAAAATTGAGTCGGCAAAGAGAAAGGAAGACAAATAAAAAGAATTTTGTGAAAGAATCTTGGGTAAATTTCCCTCGGAAAGTTCACTCTGGGAACTTCCCTCTCGACGTAGAAAAGCCCCCTAGTAGAGAACTCTCCCACCTTCCCAGAAAATGTATGCATACTTTTCAATAAGAAATACTATATATAAGCAATGGACAAATTTTCTGACTTACAAACCTTTACCCAGGGGCTGTGGGGGGGTATGTTATCCTCAAAGACATAGTTACTGGGCTTTTCAACTCTGCTGAACAAAAGGGCTATCTCAGAATTTCTATTGGTCGACTTTTAAGAAAAAAAGAGGGATTGGAGGGGTGTCAGTTGCCTTCCAATCTTTTTCGTCACTTAAAATTAAATAAAAAAAAAACAAGTTTTTTTAACTGAAAGTAAGGAGCGACATTAAAACTTAAAACGCACAGAAATTACTTCGTATATGAAAGAGGCTGCTTCCTCATCAACGCCCCGCTTTTTACGCTAAAGTTTGACTCTTTCTCTCAATTCTTCTTTTTAAAACAGTAAAAGACTTTAGCGTAAAGACCGGGGCGTTGATGAGGAAGCAGCCTCTTTCATATACGAAGTAATTTCTGTGCGTTTTAAGTTTTAATGTCGCTCCTTACTTTCAGTTAAAAAAACTTCTTTTTTTTATTTAATTTCTGAACGTTTTTGAATCAATGCATGTTTTGATTTTGGCTCTCCGCAGAGGAATAATCAAAACGAAATTTGCATATTTTTTTTTTTCGCTTAATGGCTTTCTCATAATTTTGATCGAATGATTTTGAGAAAAAAAGAGCGGGGGACGAAACCTAGTTGCCCCCCGATTTTTTGGTTAATTAAAAAGGCAACTAGAACTTTTAATTTTTTACGAATCTTTTTATTGGTAAAAGATTTACGTAACTTATAAATTAGCTTACGTAAAGAACTTTTGTATTCTCATGTTTTTATTACATATATGAGGGGATTCACCCCATCGTCAGTACCTCGCTCTTTACACTAAAGCTTAAATTTTATCCCAATTCATTAAGAATGACCCCCTGAATCACAAAAGCCGTAGAATAAGTAGTTGAAATTACTGAAAATACTTTAGCGTAAAGAGCGAGGTATTAGAAAGAGGTGAGCCCCTCATATGGGTAATAATTTCTGTTTGTTTTAAGTTTTATTGCTGTTCCTTACTTCCAGCTGAAAAAGCTTTTTCACTTTTATTTTTTAATTGTTTTTTTTTTAAATAATGCTAGTAGCCTAAATCCTGCTCTCCCTTCATGGATATTTTCTTCTCCCATTACAAATTCTCGAAGGAAAGTTCCCCCAGCATATGCCCCTCTTCTCAACCCCTCCCCCAAACCAAAAAAATCCTCCTGAAAACGCCTGTATACTTCCCAATAACCATTACTATATGTAAGCACAGGTCAAAGTTTGTAACTTGTTGCCCCTCCCACGGGGACTGTGGGGGAGTAAATCGTCCCCAAAGACATAGTTATAAGGTTTTTCGACTACGCTGAATAAAATGGCTATCTCAGAATTTTGATCCGTTGGCTTTGGGAAAATAATTAGCGTGGGAGGGGACCTAGGTGCCCTCCAATTTTTTTGGTCACTTAAAAAGGGCACTAGAACTTTTCATTTCCGTTAGAATGAGCCCTCTTGCAACATTCTAGGACAACTGGGTCGATACGATCACCCCTGGGAAAAAGAAAAAAAAACAAACAAAAAAACAAATAAACACGCATCCGTGATCTGCCTTCTGGCAAAAAATGTAAAATTCCACATTTTTGCAGATAGGAGCTCGAAACTTCTACAGTAGGGTTCTCTGATACGCTGAATCTGATGGTGTGATTTTCGTTAAGATTCTATGACTTTTAGGGGGCGTTCCCTCCTATTTTCTAAAATAACGCAAATTTTCTCAGGCTCGTAACTTTTGATGGGTAAGACTAAACTTGATGAAACTTATATATTTAAAACCAGCATTAAAATGCGATTCTTTTGATGTAGCTATTGGTATCAAAATTCCATTTTTTAGAGTTTTGGTTACTATTGAGCCGGGTCGCTCCTTACTACAGTTCGTTACCACGAACTGTTTGAACTTATAAGGGCACAAGAGCTATTGCTAGTTTATATCTGCTAGTTTTGGTTTAATATGGCTCTTTACTTTTCTTTGAAAAACCTCTTATTACGTCAAGTGTTTTTAATTAGTTTCTGTTCATTTTTATTACAAATTCTTATTAATTTATAACATGAATATTTGTACAGTTCTTCACTTCTTAGACTTAAGAAATAAAACATATGAATATAATTTGTTAGTTGTATTCCCGGGGGCATAGTTATTTGACTTTACGACTATTTCGAACACGATGGCTGTTAAAAAATTTCAGTAAAAAAAAATATGCTTTGATAAATAAGGTCATCGGAGGATGTAGAACATCGACTATGTCATTATTTTCAGAAAGCATTGAAAGCTTAACCAATGAATAGAATAAACGCTAGATTTGAGAACAAATACAATAATTGGAAACTCGTTCCCTTTTCGACTTCCATAGCTGTCACTTTATTATGATTGTTAACCATAAAATTTAGGGAAAATGTAAGTTAAATTTTATTATATCCACAGTTCCCAATTTCTTTGCTGAAAAATCATATCAAATTAATCTGTAATACCATACCAAGGAATGTTTTGTTCTGGAAAAATAATTAAAGGGGAAAATATTTTGTATTGAAAGGATCTACCTACATATTGCAAAGGATGTGGGTTTCGACCAATAATCTTGTTTTAACCCTCTCCCCTCACCAAAGAAAAGATATCGCATCCAGTTTTATTCTTCTATAAATTAAGACTTGTGAAAATTTCTGTAACAAGCAAAGCTTGTCTGTGGTATTAAACTATTTTATCTCATAATTAGGCTATGATCAGATTTATTTGATTAAAATGATTGTAAGAGGGGCCGGTCACCCTCTGATCACTTTTTACTCTTAAAAAGGAACTCGAACTTTCAATTTCTACTTCAATGAACCCTCTCCAAAGTATATATGACCACCCCTTCCATAAAAAATTTATGCCTGGAACATAACTTACAACCCTTTTCTTCAGGTTCTGAGGGCATTTTCATATGCTCTTTAGCATGCTCTTTCATCAGGCTGTTTGAGCCTTCCCCCGACGGTTGTGTGTATTTATGTTTTTTGTAATTTAGTAGTTAATAAAGAGTTTATAACGTTTACTCTTAACAAATTGGCTATCTAAACATTTTAATCGGATGCAATTTTGGATAAGGGAGCTTGAGGGAGGGGGTGGGGCTAGATGCCCTCCGACCACTCTTAGCTCTCCTTCAGAGTTTAAACGACCATCGCTAAGTTTAAACGGCCGCTTCATTGAAACAGCACCCTTTGGGGGCTGTATCAACCCCTGGGGGTATTTTATATGATGTTTGGACTATTTTGAACAAGATGGCTATCTCAAAATTTTTGATCGGATACATTTGAGGAAAGCAAGGCTTGGAACAGGGCTAGTTGCCCTGTAATCACTTATGACTGTTAAAAGGAAGTGGAAGATTCAATTTCCAATTAAATGCGCTTCTTCCAAAGTTTATACAACCACCCCTCCCTTAAGAACCTTATATGGCCCTGGGGCACAGTTCGAATCAAATTGTTCGTGGTAATGAACTCTAAGTAAGGAGCGACCCGGCTCAATAGTAACCGAAACTCAAAAAATGGAATTTTGATACCAATAAAAACAAATCACGGATGCGTGTTTATTTGTTTTTTTTTGTTTGTTTTTTTCCCATGGGTGATCGTATCGACCCAGTGGTCCTAGCATGTCGCGAGAGGGCTCATTCCAACGGAGATTAAAAGTTCTAGTGCCCTTTTTAAGTAACCAAAAAAAGGAGGGCATCTAGGCCCCCTCCCACGCTCATTTTTTCCCCAAAGTCACCGGATCAAAATTCTGAGATAGCCATTTTATTCATCATAGTCGAAAAACCTAATACCTACGTCTTGCTCCCCCGCAGTCCCCGTGGGAGGGGTTGCAAGTTACAAACTTTGACCTGTGTTTACATATAGTAATGGTTACTGGGAAGTGTACGGACGTTTATAGGGGGATTTTTTAAAATCAATCATATCTAAAATCATCATAAAAATTTAATTCTTTTGATTTAACTATTGTTATCAAAATATCATTTTTTAGAGTTTCGGTTACTATTGAGCCGGGTCGCCCCTTACTACAGTTCGTTACCACGAATTGTTTGATATCTTTTTTATTTGCCTACTTTGGTTCTTTTTCAATGTCATTTACTTTGAGAAAAAATTTAAATAATAAGTATATTTTTCTTTATCTCAAAAGAACTAATTTGAAAATGAACAAAAATATTTTTCTGAAAGGAATAAAACTTTTGAAAGACGTCCAACTGCTCATGCTGAAATTTAGGGTAAACATTTAAGGTTGTAGCTCCTCATCCTTTTCCAATGGCCGAATAAACAAGACTAAAGCTTGCTTTTCTTCTTACATATAATTTTCGGTACTTGTGTCTTAAAGCCACGCGGTCTGGGTGCCCCCCTCCCCTTCCTGAATTTTTTTGTTGTAGTTTCCATAATTTTGTTACTAAACTATGTTATTTTCGTTATATTTTGGTATATTTCATTATGATTAACCTAATTTCACTTCTAGAATGTGGTGGCTATAAGACACAAGTGACAAATTTTCTTAAACAAAGTCTTTTTTTAAATTCTTAGCCATCATTCATAAAAAGTATTCAACTTCAAAGGACATTATGGTATTATAATGTCAAAGTCGATCTGATCTAAATAAAAGGTCAAATTCATTGCATGGTCAAATTCAGCCTTTCTCAGGTTAAAATTGTCTGGTTTTGAAATGGACTGTTCTCGTATTTTCACAGCTCACTTACCAACCCTGAACATTATTTTATATGAAATTTTTGGACATTTTGTATGAAAATCTGCTGATGATAACCTTGTTTTGAAGTAAATACATTTGTTTCTACTTAAATGAAAAACGTCCTAAGATTCTAAATAGGAAATACACGTGTCGTTTCTTTACTGTGTCCCTAGCATGCAAGTGATTTAAAATTTATCCGCAGAATTGGGTGGTGTGTCAACCGCAGATAAGCGAATTCATAGATAGTCTGAACCAAGATGAAAGACCCAAAATCGATACAAAAATACTTATGTAAACCTTAATTTACGTTACAGTTTATCTGCACTAAATTATTACAATGTACTTACTATTATCATTACATTGTGACTATTTCTTTTTTATTTATTTTTTGTCGCGTTGAGTTGAAAATTTTCGTAACCCAAGAAGACCGCATGGTACGCAGCATTTTTATTATGCATGTATGTACTTTTAGTTTCTTGAAATAATTAAGTTCCTGGGAGGCCGAAGAAAAAGATGCAAAGGTGATAATTTTGCCTGCAGATAATCAATGCCGATTTCCTCCTTAAGCTCTTAAATATTTTTAGCGTTCCCTCTTACTGAGAATAATTCTCAATGAAGCTAAGGTTCCCTGCAATCTAAAAAAAAAAAAAAAAAAAAAAAAGTTTGAAAACACTTGAGTACATGAGAGATATGGTGTGCCTCCTTTTTTACAGAAAAATGTAAAGCAAACCCACACACAGAAAATATTTTCCCAAAAAGACACTCCCCATCCAGATTCCATCCGTCTCGGACAGTTTCTGAGCCTGTTCATATCCTCCCCCCCCCTCATTCGTTGCTTCACCTCCAGATACTGAAAAAACATTTTTCCACAATGTTGCAGAAAAAATACCCCACTAGTTTCCCTCTTTTATTATTTGGTACTGGTGCTGTCTGAATCTTGTATTCGTTCGCTTGTTTTGTCCCCCCCCCCTTTTAATGGGCCCCGTCAAAAATTATTTTTAATTTATTTATTGTCTAATTCTTTTTGAGTTTTATCAGATTTTATCTTTTTAACTTATTTTGACAGGTCACTTCGTAATTACCTTGACTAGCGAATGGTTTTTCATTCTGACATTGGTTTTGAAATCGTTTGCCAGTTTTCTAGTTTTCCTCTTTTATTTATGAAAATTTTGTTTGTATTGATTTTTTCACTCCAAAGTTTCGATCCATCCCTTCGGGGCTTGTAACAGAAATTTTGAAATAAGTATCTTATCTTATCCTTAGGCGAAAGTTGACGTTTGAGGGGGGCAAGGGCGGTAGGTACCCCTCCAATAATGTAAAGAAAAAATACTGTATATCCTATGCCCTTTGATTATCCGGATATGGACCACTTTTGCCCCCCCCCCAATAAAAATGTTGGAGATTCGCTCCTACCTTAGGCCCTTCTTGCGGACACGTATGTACAAGTCAATGCAAACCAGGCTTCACCGAATTAATTTTGCCAGCCTGTTAAGTACAATGGCTTTTAAAGGAGATTTTGATGTCCCATTCTCCTTCCAAAAAGTTAGGATCAATTGACAACTAAGAAAAAGCATAAAGATGAGCCTAGCTCCTAGTTCCCAATTTGAAGAGCAGCTGAATGATCTTGAGTAAGATTTGCAGGTATGTGCCACGTCAATTTTGAACTGCAGTAAGGCCATGGGTTTTTCTCCAATAGGAAGACACTTGTGATAAAGGATCCACAAATTTACAATGGAAAAGCCAAAAGAGAAAAAGGAAATTCACATATACCACTTGTTTTGAAACTTGAAGTCAATTTTGTGCAGCTCTGTCAGCATATCGGCAAGATCGACGCCACACATAAAGCGATTGTATTCCTTCACACAGTGTGGTCTCCTCACTTCTATATGCTCTTTTCGCTTGCTATCCCGCCTCTCTTAGGCATATTCAGGATCCAGAGCTCCATATGTTAATCTCAAGTCAGCAGGCTTATTACCATACCACTTCACCACTACAACATTCAACTGCATTTCCACCCGCCAGTCATACAAACTTCTTCCTTGCGCTTTCATATTGCAATCTAGTTCTAAAGCACAGCCTATTAAGCTGTTTCCTAACTGTAGCCAGTGGAAGTATATTCTGGTCATTTAGGGTCTGGGATAGGTCTAGTGACGAAAATCAGATATCGTAAAAATGCTGGTAGTTCATGTGGTTTGGGATTCCCTTCGCAGTTCGGAGGACAAAATCAACCCCAACCACCAAATCGCTTGTATCAACTGATCCCATGCCATCGTTCAGTTCTAAATCATGCGTATATCCACTTATTTCGACTCTGGAGATGAGCTTGTGTCCCCATTTATGTGGTTTTATCGGATTGTACTGCTTCAACGATATTCGCTGCTTTGTCGTGACTGTTTGCTCAGCAATGGCCCGGTGTTCTTCAGAGTGTATCTTCTTGAAGTTGGCCCGAACCTTCTCTGTCAAGGGACGAAATCTAAACATATTGTCGTAACCAAGTTCTATGGGAGGATTCTGCGATACATTGTCATTGAAATGCAGAACTTCTATATCAGTTCAAATCTGTCACCTGACATAGCATCGGCTATCACGGAGTAGCGAGTTTTGTTTCATTAGTAGGTGCGATAGGAGGGCATTTTCGCAATTCGTGTGAAGGAAAGGACTCCCAGGAAACGCTTAATGTCAGCTGAAGAAACGTATATATATATATACATATATATATATATATATATATATATATATATATATATATATATATATATATATATATATATATATATATATATATATATGTATATATATATATATATATATATATATATATATATATATATATATATATATATCTATATAATATATATATATATTTAAAGTGCTGCAACCCTATAGGCAATTGCTTATTCTCCTGATGAGCCCTTGTTTTGGGTTGTTGCCTCTGAATTATTTGTCTTTTTTTTTTTTTAGTGTTTGGTAAATGACGACTTATACTTACTGGCGACACGACTGCCTGTCTATGGATTATTATTTATGATTGATTTTGTATGGCTATGCTATTTGACCTATGTGATTGTATGGATGAGTAGGGTTAAGGCCTCATTGAAGTGCTGATCTTTATTAATCACTAATGTAGGAAAACAGTCTTCCTTTTCTCCTTTTTTGTTTTGTTTTAATGTGTTTGTGCTGTTGCATTGGTGATTTCTCTTTTCATTATATATATATATATATATATATATATATATATATATATATATATATATATATATATATATATATATATATATATATATATATATATATATATATATATATATATATATATCTATATATATAAAAATAAGTTGTCTGTGTGTGGATCTGTGGATGGATCAGGTGACGTCACCTGAAAAAACTGGATCAGGTGACAAAACTGAAAAGTGAAAAAACTAAAAAAAGGCAAAAACTACAAAAAAAACTAAAAACTAATAAAAAAAATAAAAAAGCTAAAAAACTAAAAAAACTAAAAAAAGGCAAAAACTACAAAAAAAACTAAAAACTAATAAAAAAGCTAAAAAACTAAAAAAACTAAAATAAGGCAAAAACTACAAAAAAAACTAAAAACTAATAAAAAAAATAAAAAAGCTAAAAAACTAAAAAAACTAACAAAACTAAAAAAAGGTAAAAAACTAAAAAAACTAAAAACTAAAAAAAAACTAAAAAAAAGGAAAAAACTGAAAAATAAGCTAAAATAAAGGTAAAAACCAATAAAAAACTAAAAAAAAAACTGAAAAAACTAAAAAAAGGCAAAAACTACAAAAAAAAAACTAAAAACTAATAAAAAAAGTAAAAAAGCTAAAAAACTAAAAAAACTAAAAAAAACTAAAAAAAACTAAAAAAAGGTAAAAAACTAAAAAAAATAAAAAATAAAAAAAAATAAAAAAAAGGAAAAAACTGAAAAATAAGCTAAAATAAAGGTAAAAACCAATAAAAAACTAAAAAGAAAAAAAGAAAAAACTAAAAAAAATTTTCATCTAAAAAACTAAAAAAAACTAAAAAAGGTTAAACTAAAAGAACTAAAAAAGAAAAAAATAAATGACGACACTCAAAGAGAAAGCGACCAGGACAAAAGGAATGTTCGATTAGCAATCAACAAAGCACCGGGACACAGGGAGTATAAATGACGACCAGGACATAAGTAAAAAAAAAAACTAACAAAACTAAAAAGAAGGTAAAAACTACAAAAAAACTAAAAAGAAAAAAACTAAAAAAAGGCAAAAACTACAAAAAAAACTAAAAACTAATAAAAAAGCTAAAAAACTAAAAAAACTAAAAAAAGGCAAAAACTACAAAAAAAACTAAAAACTAATAAAAAAAATAAAAAAGCTAAAAAACTAAAAAAACTAAAAAAACTAAAAAAAGGTAAAAAGCTAAAAAAACTAAAAACTAAAAAAAACTAAAAAAAAGGAAAAAACTGAAAAATAAGCTAAAATAAAGGTAAAAACCAATAAAAAACTAAAAAAAAAAACTGAAAAAACTAAAAAAAGGCAAAAACTACAAAAAAAACTAAAAACTAATAAAAAAAGTAAAAAAGCTAAAAAACTAAAAAAACTAAAAAAACTAAAAAAAGGTAAAAAACTAAAAAAAATAAAAAATAAAAAAAAAAATAAAAAAAAAGGAAAAAACTGAAAAATAAGCTAAAATAAAGGTAAAAACCAATAAAAAACTAAAAAGAAAAAAAGGAAAAAACTAAAAAAAAATTTCATCTAAAAAACTAAAAAAAACTAAAAAAGGTAAAAACTAAAAGAACTAAAAAAGAAAAAAATAAATGACGACACTCAAAGAGAAAGCGACCAGGACAAAAGGAATGTTCGATTAGCAATCAACAAAGCACCGGGACACATGGAGTATAAATGACGACCAGGACATAAGTAAAAAAAAAACTAACAAAACTAAAAAGAAGGTAAAAACTACAAAAAAAAAGAAAAAAAACTAAAAACTAATAAAAAAACTAAAAAATCTAAAAATCTAAATAAACTAAAAAAGAAAAAAAAAGGAAAAAAATAAAGGAGAAAAACAAAACTAAAAAAC